>NW_005368456.1:1503630-1514172 GCF_000412655.1 Myotis brandtii | reverse complement strand
TAGCATGACTGGATGCCATGGTGCATTCATCAATAATGAGAAATTTGGCCTTTTTAATGGTTTTGGCAACTTCACTCTTTATATCAAGTCTAGAAATTGAAGTTTCACTTAATGGAATTGGTAATTTATATTGGGAATGAAAGGTTCTTCCACCAAGAAGTAAATTTGCAGTAATTCCTGTAGACGCTGTGGATAAAACAGTACCACCATGACCTCTAATATAATGTATTAAAACTTTATACAGATATGTTTTTCCACTACCACCTGTAACATTCAAGAAAAAGCATTTGGGGTGTACAGTTTAATCTTTGATGGCTGAAGTTATTCTTTCTACAATGCCAAAGTCCTGTGTCATCCCCAGGATTAATCCCTCCTATGGCTGCTTTACCCAGACCACAGGCCTCCTGGACAGGGCTCTGCCCTCTGCTCAGCCTCACCTCCCTGCTCATCCAAGATGGACTCCACCCCCACTAACCCCCTGCTGGTCCCTTAGCCTATGTCATTCTCACTCACTCTCTCACAATCCCAGACTTGAACCAGACCCCCGGCTCAAGCATGCAGAGAGGCGTCCCCGGTGGCCCTGCCCCCGCTGTGGACCCCCTGCACTTGAACCAGGCCTCCCTGGCCTTGATTTCTTACCTATAAAGGGAATGGGAATTGAGTGGCTGTGAAGGTGCCTTCCAGCTCCAATGTTCTCTGGGTAGCAGCATCGGGACTGGAACTCAGACCACTGCCACTGTTATTGGCAGAGCCTCCTGCCTGGTCTCCCGCCTCTGGGCAAGTCCCAGTCAAGCCATCCTCCACCCTATTCTTTCTACAACACCAAAATCCTGTGTCATCCCCAGGACTAATCCTTCCTATGGCTGCTTTACCCAGACCACAGGCCTCCTGGCCAGGACTCTGGCCAGGGCTCTGCCCTCTGCTCAGCCTCACCTCCCTGCTCATCCAAGATGGACTCCACCCCCAAGACCCCCCTGCTGGTCCATTAGCCTATGTCATTCTCACTCACCCTCTCACAATCCGGGACTGGAATCAGACCCCGGAGCAGGTGTGTGGAGAGATGTCCCCCGTGGCCCTGCCCCCTCTGCGGACGCCCTGCTCTTGGTCGTCCATCTGGTGGTGCCCGCCCTAGGCTATTATTAGTATAGATTCCTCTTCCTCTTCCAGCAGGTGCATTCTAGATCTCCTCAGCTTGACCTACTCCCCAGTTTTCCGAGGGAAAAGTAAGCTCTACCAGGAAGTAGGCTCCATTAGCCTATGTCATTCTCACTCACCCTCTCACAATCCGGGACTGGAATCAGACCCCCGGCGCAGGTGTGTGGAGAGATGTCCCCCGTCGCCCTGCCCCCTCTGCGGACCCCCTGCTCTTGGTCGTCCATCTGGTGGCGCTGGCCCTAGGCTATTATTAGTATAGATTTCTCTTCCTCTTCCAGCAGATGCATTCTAGATCTCCTCAGCTTGACCTACTCCCCAATTTTCCAAGGGAAAAGTAAGCTCTACCAGGAAGTAGGCTTTTGACCTTCCAGGGAAATGCATTCAAGTTCACTACTCTCCTACACACTTGGGGCAATCTGATGCTGTCAACAGCATTAACAGGGGATGCAGGAGGACTCTTTGCATCCCTTTAATGTAGGTCAGAACCCTAATTCATCCACAAAATGCCGTAATTAGACCGATGCTTTATTATTCAGAAAGGGACACTGAAGCAGGGAGGTACAGCCACTTGTCCAGATCATGGCAAGTGGCTAGTAGCATAACCAGGATTCAAGTCCAGCTCTTCTCACACAAATCTGATCCTCTTTACATTTATCACATTTCCCAGGACAGTATTTTCTTCTCCCTAAATTTCTGTGCCAGAATAATTTTTCAGCTCAGTTCCACATATTAACACTGCAATATTTATTTCCCAAGCCTCAGGAGCTTAATAAGAACAAAAGATGAATCTCAAAATTAATCTATTATTGGGTGATATGGATTATAACTAGTACAAAGTGGGAGACAACCCATGAAAAATAAACCTGGGAGTGTTTACAGCCTTATGACATCCATTAGGCTGTGCCCCAAATTGGACATGACAGAACATTACAAATCATGGCTCTGTAAGGGAAGAGAAAGGAGAGAAAATAGTGCAATAGCGCTGACGCCTTAAGTAGCATTCATCACCTTTAATCTCTAGCCTCTTTTTCTCTGGAGTGTGTTCTGTGCACCACAGGTTTCTTTTTGAAGCAGGAGTTCTCACTCATCTCTCTTTACAGACCTGACACATGCCACTGATACCTAAAACTTTCTGAAAGGGGCTCACAGGGCCAGGCAAGCCCCTCCTCGTTGAAACAGGGGTATAATGGACCTGGATTTTAAAAAATAAAATTAAAAAAGAAATCTCTGCAGAGTCATCGGGGAGAGCGAGCAAATTGACCTCTTTTCCCCAACAATGAAAAACCTAATCTTTGATCTTGTGGCTGAGAATGAGAAGTGCCCCACAGAGAGGTACACGAAATAGGCTGTGAAAATGACCTGTTGGAATGAATGCCGGAGAAATCAATGCCTTTAGTGGAAGGCTCTAGGTCAGATTCTGAAACTAATCCAGCTTGAATTTTGTGAACTATCCTTGAAGGGACAATTCTGAATCTTTGCAACGCAGCTACTTTGACGTCAAGATCAAGAGTCCTTTAAAACACTGGGCAGACCATGCCTGGGTGGGCCTATGGCTTTGAGCCTGCTTGTTTCCTGCTACTAGCCTGGAGTCTTGGCTGCTCTCTGCACAGGTTTAAAATTCTCACTGACATCACCGGGGGCCGTGGGGATCTCACCAAAACACGAGCTGCACTCTCCTGGCCAGAGTGAAGTCACAGATAAAAACTCAAGTTCTGCTCATGGGTGCGACCACAAGCAGGCTGTACAGCTCCACCCCAGCTGCGTATTGCAACGGCCCTGAGTGATCGGTTTCCATTTCTCATAACTCTCCTCCCTGGATCAGTGAGCACTGCTGTTAATTCAATTTGTATATTATAACTGTGGCTGTCTCCTGGGCTCCACCCACCAGAGAGAAAGCAGCTTTCTGGTGCCAGGTCAACTCAGCCACATGATTAAACTAAGGAAGGTTGCCCTTCCAGAATCACAGGGTGGAAAAAAGGGGACCTGGATTCACCTCCTACCTCTGCCATTCATATGTTAAATCTTAGCGAGTTGTTCCAGCTTCTTGAGCTTCAGATTTTTCATTTGTAGTGATTTTTATGCAGAAGTGTATTTCAGTATTATCCTTGGAGCTTTTAAAAAAAATACAGGTCCTCCCTAGCCCCAGGTGTGTTGAAGCAGAATTTCCAGAGGTGGACTTGGACATCTGTGTTTTACAAACTCCATTAGATGCCTCTATTGTGAGACATTCTTTATTAAGAATCATAAGCCATTGGGTTATTGTAGGGAGAGCATAGATATGGGGGTAAGGAATAAAGGCATAGTGTAAGACAGTGGTTCTCAACCTTCCTAATGCCGCGACCCTTTAATACAGTTCCTCATGTTGCGGTGACCCCCAATTTAATTGTTATAAATTGAACATAATTAAAGCATAGTGATTAATCATAAAAACAATATGTAATTATATATGTGTTTTCCAATGGTCTTAGGTGACCCCTGTGAAGGTTGAGAACCGCTGGTGTAAGAGGTAAAGTGCTCTAAAATTTAGTTATTTATTTTATCCTTTGTGTTTCTTCTCCACAACATGCAGACACAGACACTTTCTAGGTTCTTGGTCTTAAATATCTTTCTTCTTTCCATACGTGGGGCCTTATCTCTTTTTTTACTCTTTACATATTGAGTTCAAGTTTTCTATTTAATTCAAGTGCTACTATTTCAAGCCTCTGCATATTCTTATTTTTAGGAAGTATTACTATCTGGCATTCTGTAGTTATGGTTTATATCTATGTCATATTAGTACCTATATCATTAAATCCACTGGGATGGGTATTCTTATTTCTATTTTATAGATGAGGACATTAAGGTTGAAAGAGCTTAAGTAACTCAGTAAGTGTTGGAGATGGAGCATATACCTTTGTATTCTAAATTTTAAGTCCAGTTTTCTCTGAGTCACTCTAGGAATACTATCTGAATTTTTACTTGTAATTCAAATGTTAACCATTATAAAGCAGGCAAGTAAAGAATGGAACTTAGGAAGCCTTTCAAATCCCTCCTAAGACTTGGTGGTTAAATAATTCCAGTTGTCTGTTGAAAAATCTTCATGGCTGATTGACTTCTTTACTCCTCCCCTAGATTTTAATGAGAGGAGTAGAGAATTAGTCTGACTGGTGTGAGATCTGGCTTCTCTTCCAGAGAAGAGCAAGGGGTGGCCCTGCCCCTTTGAGCATAAGCCATGCCTTTCTCTCTCTTCACTGCGAGCTTGCTGGGCTTTGTCCTCATTAGCAGGTGGGAAGGGAGGCACACATGGGAAGGAGTGGGCTAGCTCCCATGCCCCACAGTGAAGGCTAGAAGGGGCTGGCGTTGAGTATTTCTCATCCTCCAGGTTGTTTATGCTCTTATAATACCCACTGAGCTCTTGTTATGCTCAGATGAAAAAGTTTCCCAGGAGGACAGGTATTGCTATGAGCAGGCAGTTCTGAGTGTTTTAAAAACATGGTCTTTTTCCTCCTCTTCTGGCCAGAAGCACAGAGACATTTTTCTCCATCCTCATAGTGAAAACCTGCTGATGTTCCTGGAAGTAAAACTAATGAAAGGCTGAGAACCCCCTTAAGGCTGGACCCACTTGTATTTTCTAATTTACAAGCCTCCAGAAATTGGCCAATGACAGTGTAAACATTTTCCTTCCGGAACTGGTCCCAGGGGTGGCTTATGCTCCTGGGCATTTGGCTCCAATCAGCTGTGATCCTCTGTATCCACTGTATATCTCTCCAGTTTTCAGGGCAGCAGTTTGCCCTGTGATGGATCTAAGAAGAGTTGTTGATTTTCAGTTTGTTGAGCTTTTTTTCTCTTTTGCTCTTTGTCTTACTTGGGCTTCTTCTAGAACAGCGGTTCTCAACCTGTGGGTCGCAACCCCCTTGGGGGTCGAACGACCCTTTCACAGGGGTCGCCTAAGACCATCAGAAAACACATATATAATTACATATTGTTTTTGTGATTAATCACTATGCTTTAATTATGTTCAATTTGTAACAATGAAAATACATCCTGCATATCAGATATTTACATTACGATTCATAACAGTAGCAAAATTACAGTTATGAAGTAGCAACGAAAATAATTTTATGGTTGGGGGTCACCACAACATGAGGAACTGTACTAAAGGGTCTCGGCATTAGGAAGGTTGAGAACCACTGCTCTAGAAGCACAAGAACTTGATGCAGGTGGTTATTGTGACAGGTAATCCCTGGGGGCGGGAGCCAGGGGTTGGGTAAAGTGATTCTGAGATGGGAGAAAAGCCAATTAAAGGTGTAGCTTTAGCCTGCTTGTCGGGGGGTGGGGTGGTGGGGTGGGATGGTGTGGCATGGCGTGGCTAGGCGCTGCTTTAACATGTTTTCACCACAGCCTTGGAACAGCACCAGGTAGCTCTGACTCTGGTTTTCAGACCACTTGTGCTGTCAAAGAAGTGGCTGCCAAGAATGGGAGCCCGAGGCTCTATTTGCAGGTGGCCATGATGGCCTGGGCAGCCAGGGTTGGTCACTCTTCTCTCTGGGGCTCAGCTTTCCTTAAGCTCATGGAAGGTATTTTACCCTCAAATAGCCAAATGGTTGTCTATGGAGGCAAACCTCAGCAGCCCAGGTGGATGATGTGAGGCCTGAAGGCAAGTGGGTTTTCATAGAAATTGTGAAACAAACTGTCCCTTTGAAAACTTGTAAGGTTTTCTTTTAGTTCTTTTGACTTTACACATTTCTTCTGGTTCTTTCTAAGAGGTTTATTTTATTGTCCTTTTAATGAGATCTTTCCTCTCTGGAAAGGTGTTCTCAGCAGGCCAACTCTGAGTCTGAGTAGCAGCTGGCTCTGGACCTTATACTTCATTTCACTTCCTACAGGGTCGATGGCTCTCAAGGCAGAAGTTGTATGTGAGTCCTTGGGGACAGTAGGGCTGAGGGTTAGATAGCAGGTGTGATAGGAATATATCTCTCTGCCTGGCATGGATTCTTCAGTGACAATTCTGCTCTGAGTCCACCTACATACTTCTTGGGAGGGACCCTAGTGCAGTTCAACATCAGATGCTGCCTGAGACTGGCCCCGGGGCTACCTGTTAAGAACTGCAAAAACAATCCGCAGTTGGAAGCTGCCTGTGCTAGACCTGGTTGCATGTAGGAGGGGCTGCACTCACAACCAAAGCTGACTGCCTTCAATTCCAGGCCTGGGGCAAGTCAGAGCTGTCTCCACCTAGTCAGCTGCCCACAAATCTCAGCCACTGATAGAGCCTTGGGTGGAGCATGAGTTGGGTGAGGGAGGGCCTTGGGGAGTCATCATCATGGAGCTAATGGAGCTCACCAGGCTAATGTAGAATCAGGTTTGGCTGTGCAGTGGGAGAGTTCAGCACAGGGACAATGGCGGCTGCCCCTGTAGCCCTCGCACTGAAGCCAAACAATTCAGTTTTGGCCTTTATGTTTGGCATCCATCAAGCTTGACTGGAGTTTTTTAAGAAACATTTCAACGTGGGCCCAGGCTGATTGCCATCGAAAGAGCCTGGACCTTGGGCAAGTTGGTGAGTGGGGTCTCAGGGAGCTGTCAGTGTGGAGCTAATAGAGTTCACCAGGCTAATGCAGATTTATGTTTGGCTGTGTGGGGAGAGGGCTCAACACAGGAACGATGGCTCCAGTTACCTGTGTGGGAGGAGGATTCAATACACAGGCAGTGGCAGCCATCCCTCCAGCCCTTGCATGGAATTCACACAACTCAGGGAATTCTCTCCCTGTATGTCTCTGGCACCCCATTTCCCACCACCCACCGTCCCTTCCCCAGAACCCAAGGTGAGTGCCTGCGAGCAAGACTTTGTGCACTGGCCCTTTAAGAAGAAGCCTGAGTTTCCAGCAGACTTCTGTCTCACCCTCTCACCTGGACAGACAGACAGAGGATTACCTGCTGATTTTCACGGCCAGATGTTACATGGGATCCTCTTTCCAGCACCGAAATTCTAGACTGGGGAACTTGGCACGGGGCTGAGACCCCTTGCTCCTCAGGGGGAACCTCTGTAGCCGAGATATCTCTCCAGATCCTCAACTGCCGCATGTGGGTATGGGGCCAGCCCCTTTTGCATCTCTGCATATCCTTAGTTATAGGACTTCTGTTCAGCTAGTTTTCAGATGGTTATCCTGGTTGGTTGTTCTATAATTTAGTAATAATTTTGATGTGTTCATGGGAGGAGGTGAGTACAGTATCTACCTACTCTGCCCTCTTGACCAGAACCCCCTCTTCTTTGATATTTGTAAGACAACTGTCTAATTCTGCTTTCCCTTGACTTTTCTGTTCCTTGTTGTAAGCAGTTGTGATGATCTGTACTGTGCACTGTAGGGGCAGTGAGTGGGACCAGTCCTTTCCATTACATTCCAGAATGTTGTGATCTCAGTTCTTCCCTTCTCCTCCAGGCTGACTTTATGCCAAGAGGTAGTCATAACTGGAACAGTGGTTCTTCTGATGTGCTCAGGGCCTCAGCCCAGAGAGCACAACTTTAGAGGAGCAGCGTGAAGACCCCGTCTCAATAGTTCCCTGTGCCTCCTGCTTTTAGCAGCCCATTCCTTCTTTAGACATGCTCATGCTTTAATTGGACTTAGTGTGGCATCAGAAATTTGAGTCCTGGCTCTGCTACTTATCAGAGAGGTCATTCCAGGGCCTGGGAGGTAAAGATATGTCTCCTAGTTCAGAATGTATTTCTCTGCACTCTGAAGCCTTGACTCAGGAGAAATGGACTTAAGGTTTGGAATCATCCATCCTCATTGTTTTCCAGATGAGTCACCTTGAAATTTTCTGTTGAAGAGATGTTTAACATGTAAGTAAAATTTTTGCTACATCAAGGAATGTTTCTTGTTTTTTCCTTAAATCAAATCAAGTCACTCCATTTTCTACCACCTCTAAGCTAGTTTTTTGCAGGTATGGCCAAAAATTATAGAAATAAACTAGAGGCCTGGTGCATGAATTCATGTTAAGCTTTGTGCTAGACTTATCTGTGAAAGATCATGTGATATTCTGAAAATGGATGCATACCTAACATTACGAAACTGGACTTTTGCTCTAGTTATTGCAAATCTGTCTTGGCTTTGGTTTCTGCAACTTGTAAAATACGGGAGCTGGACTATTGCAGGTATGACAAAAAAAAGTTTCATTTACTAATGCTTGGTAATGGCTATCCAGTACCATGATGAAATCGTTCTGAAGTTACACCTGGACCCAGAGAGAAAGGTTTCAGCATTGATTAGCAAGGTCAGTCTCAGGCAAGAATAGGAGAGAACATCACTTGTCATCCCAGAATTACATTATCCTGTAGATTCATTCCAGCTCTGAACTGTTGAAAGTCTAAATTTACCCATGGCCCCCTTAGAGAATTGACCTGTGCTTTGTTGCTTTGGGGAATCCTTCCTCTGTCCCTATTGTCTTTTCAGGAACACTTTAACCAACCTATGATAAGGCACCAACCATTGGTAAAAGCCTAGAGGTCACCACATCACACTGTATGATTGGGTAAGTCACTTCTACACTATGGTTCTCAGTGACATGGGAGGAGGGTCACAAGATGCTACTTCAGGTCTTTTCCCAAAAAAAAGCAAATCTGTTATTCTATTATATTGGAGTCACAACGCCTCGATTAAAAAAAAAAAAGTAGCTTATAGTGGATCCGTGTAGTTTTAAAAGGGCCGTAATTTCCTTTTCTTCTTCTTTGCCATCAAATCTCAAATCTGAAATCAGATGCATAGTCTCCCCACTTCCCTGTCCTTTGGACCAGGCTGGCCTGGGGCAGTTGTGTATGTTAAAGGAAAGCCACAAAGCAGAGGCTGAGGGCAATGGGCAGGGAGTGCAAAGGATCAATCAAGGTTACATTTTGGGGAAAATACCATTTGAGGAGTCAGGAGGCAGGGTATGTGGTCATGCTCTGAAGATAAAGGATAAAAAGAATGGTCTTAGATACAGCAGAAAGTAGAAGAAAGTGTGGGGGAAAGGGCCTGTGTATGGTTGGGGCCAGTATGCGGAAATCATTAAATGTCTGGGTTCTGATCCAGTATTGGCACCAATTTGCTGTGTGACCTTGGGCAGGAGAGCTCTTTCCTCTGGGTCTCATTTTTTTTTTACATATAATAATCAGAGGAAAAGAGAGCAAGTTTTTTTGTTTGTTTGTTTTTTGTTGTTGTTGTTGTTAATCCTCACCTGAGGATATTTTTCCATTGATTTTTAGAGAGAGTAGAAAGGAGGGGGAGAGAAACATCGATGTGACTGGAATTGAACCCGGAATCCTTCAGTCTGATGCTCTATCCACTGAGAAAAACTGGCTAGGGCAAGAGAGCAGGTTGATTCCTAAGGGCTGCCCCCCATGTGTACAGTTATGTATAGAATGGACTGTCCTGGGAGGAAGGGAAAAAGTGGAGGGTGTTTCTACCTTCCACACAGAACATGTTAAAGTCTAGAGAGCCCGAGAACACAGGCCGAGCATATCTGGGACACAGTAACTGTAGTGGGGCTTCCAAGGACATAAGTGTCCTGCTTGTCTTATCTCTCCCATTTGAATTTGAAATTCAAAGAGACAGCGCTTACTTACTAGAATCTCAGAGTTTTTGAGTTAGAAGCGACTGTAAAGGTCATCTAGTCCTATCCCTCACCCCCTGAATGAGGATTCTATCTTTTTCTTTCTTTCTTTTTTTTAATCAGCTCCCATAGGTGGTTGTATACTGCCCTGAGATAATTTACATAGTGGAAGGCAGAGTTAAATAATCCTTTCATTCAGCCTGCTGTCCTGCTCTGGGACCCAGGAGATTTTACTAGACCAAACCACGAGGTAAGGGTTTCAAGACGGTCCCTCTAGTGCTGCTCTAGAGAGCCAGCCTGGACTGTGAACACCATTTTCAGCTGCTCCTCAGGGAAAGGGGTGGGTGGAGACATGGTACGTGTTGGAGTTACATAGGCCTGGCTGGGTTCAGTCTCAACTGTGCTGCTGACTAGCTGGATGGCTTTGAACAAGGTACCCTAGCTCTCCATGATGCTCACCTGAAAAATACTGGTAATGATCCCCCTCAGAGGACTGTGGTAAGGGTTCATCTGGTGCATGAGACAAGTGTCGGATACATGTTCCCCCACCCACCCCCTGGGACTGCATAAGGGTCTGAGCATCTATAAGGGTAGGAACTGTTTCTTAGTCAATGGTACTTGCCTCAGTCCTGAGCATAGTGTTTTGTGTGGTATGAAATGAGAGAAAAATTAAATAAAAGCTAACTAAGAACCAGAGGCATGGATACATGAATAGACTGATAAGTGTCAGAGGGGAGGGGGTGGGGGAGCTGGGTGAAAGAAAGTGAAGAGATTAGCCAAAGAGTATATATGCATAGCCCATGGATAGACAAAAGTGTGGTGAAGGCG
>NW_005368456.1:1482595-1484214 GCF_000412655.1 Myotis brandtii | reverse complement strand
GGGAAGGGGGGAGGGGGGGGGGGGGGGGGGACTGGATGAAGGAAGGTGAAGGGATTAGCCAAAGAGCATATATGCATAATCCATATACACAGACAACAGTGTGGTGATGGCCAGAGGGAACGGGTTTGCGGGGGTGGCGGGGAGGCAGGCTGGGTGGAGGTGGGCAAAAGGGGGGAAATGGGGGACATCTGTAATACTGTCAACAATAAAAAGAAAGCTAACTTATTGGTGCCCCCAGAATGTAGAGCAGAGCTCTGTACTCAGGCATCTCTTAGCAAGGCCTGTTCACAAACTAGCAAAACTCTGCTGCCCTCTGTCCTCAGAAGAAAGGCTTGCTCTTTGTACTCTGACGCTGAATGTGACGTCTGTAATAGAAACTGAAACTACCTTTGTCTCTTGTTTGTGCATCAAGTTAAACGGAAAGCTCCTCATTAAACATGAACTCCAAACATCAAGAGCAAACAATTTTGGATGTTGGGGAATGGGAGCAGAAGTTTCAAGAACTGATGCAGGAGGTGAAACCCCGGCACAGATGGACCTTGAAGTTTGATGAGACTCTTCAGCCAGACTGTGTGGCCCAAGGCTGGAAGCAATACCAGCAGAAAGCATTTGGGAGGTAGGTGGGTGAGAGTTGGCTTGGCAGTGGGCTTCCCTAGGCAAGGAGGCTCCACTCAGCATTGATTGATGCCTTTGAGAGCTTGTTAAAAAAATAAATGTCATCAGGCTTCCCATCCTTTTGTGGTCACAGTGTTCTTTCGGACCTAAATAAGACTTCAAGCCTCCATTTTGCTTAACTCTGGGAAGTGTCTTCTTTTATTAGGTTTCCTCCCTAAATATTTCTGCAATTCCCTAAGGAATACTTCCATGTTCTATAAATCTGTCCTCCTATTCCCTCACCCCCTCATTTGTTCCAAACTTCCTCTATCCAGCACCTTCTGCACCTCCCCCATCAGTCCTGACTGGTTTCCCCAGGCTGCAGCTGCCCTGCTAGCTCCGTTCAGTACCAGCCTGGGACTGGGGCCTTCCGTTAAAGCCCCAAGAATTGATGAATGCCAGGCAATCACTTTGAATATTGCTTTGCTGAAAGTCTGAGGATAATAGACGGGAATGATGCTTCAAGAGAGACATCCAAATCCTAGTCCCTAGAGTCCCTAAGTAGAGCCTTTCTCTTACTGGCCATCTCCCTTTTTAACCTCCAGTGAGGCTCCAAGTTGCAGGAACCAACTTCCTTGCCCAGGTCAGGAAGGTGAGAATTGCTGACCTAGACATTTTTTTTTTTTTTTTTTTTTTTTTATGGTGCACAGGCACCTTCACTGTACTTTCCACCACACCCATTATCCTGCTTCCCTGCCTGCCCCTGCCCTGCCTCAGGTCTCCTCTGCTCCATCCTTAAGAATTATTAGCCATGCCATGCACTTTCAGACTTCCATTCCCTTGTCCATGATTTCTGCTTGTTTGGCAGGCTCTTTTCTTCTCCCCTCCCCCCGCCACTCCCCACCCATCTCTTTATTCATACTCAAGTGCTACTTCCTCCTTAAAACATTTCCTGGTCTTCCTAGGCAGAGCAAGGGTTCCTTCTCCATTCCCATATGATAATGTGTTTATATATATATATATAT
>NW_005368456.1:1467839-1482573 GCF_000412655.1 Myotis brandtii | reverse complement strand
TATAATACATTTTCAATAACATTTATATATCATATGTTATAGAACATATGTGATATATAAAAATATATAATATTTTTAATGGCAGATCCCAGTATTTAAATGAAGCCTCTGGGACTCTGCAGAACAGTTTTCAAGGCACTGGCCTGAGCCCATGTACGTGTCCCTTTCTGCATCAGCCAGAGTGCCTTGAGGCATTCCCCCAAACAGGAAGGAGCTTGGCTTGTTCAGATGAGTTGACTTGGTAGTCATTCTGAGATGGGAAAAGCAACTTATCAGCATACCTTTGGAAAAACGTCAACCAGATTTTGAAAAGCATTTTGTAGTTTACAAAGTGTTTTCATATATACTGTCTCATTTTATGATAAATATTTTTTATTTGATGACTATAAAAATTGAGGCTTTGAGTAAGGAAGTGCTTTTTTCTAAGGTTCCCCAGATGTAAAACCAAAACCTATGTATTATGGTCCCAGGTCCTAAGTCTGTTTTCCTAGGTGCAGGACCAGCGGTGTTGCTCATTGGAGGTGATGTGGTATAGTAGGTAAATAAACAAGGTCGGTTTCAAATGGCCAGGAAGTAAAACATGACTCTACTTCTACTTACTTTGTATGTTCTTGAGCAAGTTGTGTATCCCTTATGATTTAATTTCTGGATATTAGGCTCAATGATGCCTTGTCAGAGGGGGTCTTAAAAGGTCAAATGATATAACACTGTGAAGCCTGCTACAGTGCCTGCTTCAAAATAGGTACAGTAGTCCCCCCTTCTGCACGGTTTCACTTTCTGTGGTTTTAGTTAACCACAGTCAACTGCGGTCCAAAAACATTAAATGGTAAATTCCAGAATTAAACAATTCATTACTTTTAAATTATTTGCTTTCTGAGTAGGGTGGTAAAATCTTGTGAAGTCCCACTCTAACCCAGTCAGGATATGATTCCTCCTGTTGTCCGGCGTCTCCACACTATATATGCTCCCTGCCTGTTGGTCACCCACTACCATCCAGACTATCAGATCAACTGTCATGGTGTGGCAGTGCTTTTGTTCAAGTACCTTTGTTTAGTTAATAATGGCCCCAAAGTGCAGGGCAGTGGTGCTGGCAATTCAGATATGCCAAAGAGAAGTTGTAAAGTGCTTTTTCTTTAAGTGAAAAGGTGAAACTTCTAGACTTTATAAGGAAAGAAACAAACCATATGCTGAGGTTGCTATGACTTAGGATAAAAATGAATCTTCTATCCATGGACTTGTGAGGAAGGAAAAAGAAATTTGTGCTGGTTTTGCTGTCACACCTCTGACTGCAAAACTTATGGCCGCAGTGCATGGTAAGTGCTAAGTTAATACGGAAAAGGCATTGGCTTTGGGGGTGGAAGACATGAACAGGAAATGTATTCCAATTGACCGCAATGTGTTTTGCCAGAAAGCATTGAGCCTGTACAAAGACTTCAGCAAGGGAATCCCTGAAAAGAGGGACACCAAGCCATTTACTGCAAGTAAGGAGTGGTTTTACAGATTTAGGACTAGGTTTGGGCTGAAAAACATAAAAATTCCTGGAGAGTATTGTTATAATTGTTCTATTTTATTATTAGTTCTTGTTGTTAATCTCTTACTGTGCCTAATTTATAAATTAAATTTTATCATAGGTATATATGTATAGGGAAAAAAGTATATATGTTGATGCCATCCGTGATTTCAAGCATCCACTGTGGGGAGGTCACATATCCCCCACAGATAATAGGGGATTCCTGTACCTTATAAGAGTTTTCTGTGACCATTGTGAGGACCAAATTTTGCTGGCAGATGGCAGAAATATTTTCCCTCTGAAATATCCCGAGATATTTTACTGGCCAAGAGGCAGACTAGGAACTATGTATGGGTGGAAGCTCAGTGGGTCACAGGGAAAGCTTTATTTGAAACACAGTTCCTTTTATTTTTATTTGTCAATTTGTCAATACCACATGCACTTTTTCAAATTGAAAGAGATCTGAAAGACCAAGGCAGGACCATTTCCCTCAGGTCAACAATCAGCTGAGAGAACAATGGGTTTCTTCCTTCTGTCTGCAGGTTCCGGTGTTCCTCGTGCCAGCGACGTTGGGCTTCTGCCAAGGTGCAGGTCCTGTGTCATATGTACCTGGAGCCCCGACAGTCCCAGGGCCATGTGCTTATGCGGCTCTTTGCTCAGAGGTGCCAGAAGTGTTACGGGGCTCAATTTGAGAAGCCTGAGTTCTCCATCGATAGTGCCATGAGGATTTTGAACAATCTGGTGTACCGCATTCGGGAGAGATGCTATGGAAATGGCATCAGGAAGTTCTCAGAGATACCAGTGATCCCGGAATTGCCTTTGGAAGGGTCCCATGACATGGCCAATTGTGAGGCTTGTGCTCTGGGATGCTGTGTACTGAGCTCACAAGACTGCAAGACAAAACCATCCAACTCCTCTTTCTCCTACATGGAGATTGGGAGCTTTGATGACATATTCAGCCAAAACCAAGCCATGAACCAGTCAGCTAAGGCAAAGGAGGCTCAAAGGAGTGGGGATTCCTATGAGCATAAGAGGTCAGGGCCCAGCCATGCCACTGCTGGAACCCAAGTGCTTGGGGCAAGCTCTCAGCCCAAACGGGAGACAAGCCGACAACCGACACCAGGGTCAGACCAGCAGGCTGCACATAGAACAGGGTCACAGCCCATCCAAGTATCAAGGTCACTTCCCTCAGGGTGGACAACCCTACAGCCCACACGAGCAGTAGGCTCATTATCTTCACAGGGGGCAAATTCACAATCTGCCCTGGGGACAGGACCACAGACCCCCCAGAAGACATATTCTCAGGCTGTAAGGCAGGTCAGCCAACAGTCTAAACAGGAGACAGTTTCACAGGCCACACAAGGGGCAGGTCTTCAGGCCACAAAGAAAATAGACGTACAGCCCACACGGAGGGTAAGCCCCACAGCTACACATGGATCTGGGACCTTCAATGGAACTCAAGGTGTCTATAGAAGGCAGGAGAGTTATTCACCCAGAGGGTCTGCTCCCGACAGCTTTTACAGATCTTCTACCAAAACACCACCAAATGACTCCTTTGGCCTAAACTTATTCAGGTGGGGCCGTGACCGTGTTGCTGATCTGTGGAACTTTGTTGCATCCAAATACTTTTAAATAGAATGATAAAAATAGGCTAGTTTTCTCCTCTTGTTTTAATTTCATGGTAATCAATGAACTAGCTGCCATTTTAATGTAACAAAGAATTTGCTTTGATACCAGGCAAAGTCAAGTTTGTAGACTAAGCACCGGTTTCCTGTACTTCCTTTGCAGATAGTATAAAACATGACCTAGCAGATAATAATTCTAATAATAAATATTTGTTAAATGACTAAAAGGTGTTCATTTACTCACTCATTCACTCATTGGTATCAATATATATAGACTGTATCTTCACAAGGACTCAGGGTCATGAGTGTTATTAGAAAGTTATTCAGGGGGACAGGGTGGAGGTGGAAGAGAGCATAGAGGGGATAAAGGCTCATGGGGAAGAACACACAAAAATGATGATAAAGGTCACTCTTCTATCTTATGGTGAAATAAAGTATTTTTTCCCTAAAAACAAACAAAAAAGGAAGTTATTCTATAGGCTGAATATAGAGGATTAAACACATGTACTAGTATTTTCCTCTGATCTCTCTTGAAACACCACTGACAGTAAAAGGGGAAAAAAGACACTAATATGCAGGGCAAAGAGAATGGGTTGAAGCTAGAAAACTGATGGACTAGTGATAGGCAAGTGACTTAGTAGAGTGGAGAGATCTGAAATAGAAGTTAGGGAAGGAAAAACTGAAATGAAAAGCAATTTATGCGACTTGACTTCAGAAGGGCTCAAAAACTGTAGGAAACAAGAAAATCTGAAAGTGGGACCGTGGAAGGCTGAAGTAGGAGGACTGGCTGAAAGCCTATCTACCAAGTTTCTTTCCCCCATTTCCATGTGCCTGGTAACCATTCTTAACTTACTCCTGAGAGGATGAGGGTTTACACTCTGAAGACATTGACACAGATGGACTCTGGGCTCCAGGACTCAGGCACAGCTAAGGCAAGGAATGCCACCCAGCAATCAGAAAGATGGTGAAAGTCTACATGCTGACTAGTGGGACTCCCTTAGCCACTACCAAACCTAGGAGCTAGCCTTATGTCCTATCCCTCAAATACACAAGAGAATGAATGATACCTCTTTCAGAAAAAAAAATGCATATAGTGAAATGGGAGGTCATGTGGAGATTCCTCCAATGGACTGGCCACCTCAGATAGCTAAAACCCCACAGCGTCTCCAGTCAGATTTTTAATGTCTTGCATTTGCATTTGGACATATAGCCAGGGGAATATCGAATATTTGATGAATCCCCTAATGTGAAGGCAAAAAAAAAAAAAAAGGAAAAAGAAAAAAAAGTCAAAAAAAAGAAAATCAGAAAAAAAGAGAAGATTCAAGGATAATAGAAAATTTTTAAAAAGCAAAACTTTTTTTTTTATATCTCAGAAAGATAATAGAAGGCATAGCATTTATGAAAAAAATGGATATGATCCTCTGGGACAATCTCAGGTGTGGCATCTACCTGTGACTGGAGGCATCTACCTTGGGAGAGTCTCAGCGACAAGCTGTCAGCAGGCAATGCTCCCAGAAGCTGGGGAAATGAGTACTCTAGTTCTGAAGGAGGGATCTGGGCAGCACACCACAGCCTCCACTGCAATCCACATCTTAAACCACTTGAATCTAGTTGCTTGGTATAAAAAGTTCACTGCATCTGGGAAAAGATAATCCAGGATTTTTTTTCCCCCTGAAAAAGCATGCAAGAGAGAAACGTAGTGGGCAAACTAATCACACACACACACACACACACACACACACACACACATTTTGAAAATACATCTATGTTTTGCTCCCCTTTGTTTTCCTAGCACACAGTGAGAGACTTTTAATTGGTGTCTAGAAAATATTTGTTGAATTAAATGGAATGCTATTTCCTGTGCTTTCCCTGAGGGAAGGGTTTTCATCAATCACTTTGTCCTTTGATGTAACTTTGAAGACTGAAGGATGAACAGGCATTGAAAAATTTTAACCAGACCAAGAAATGTGGATCATTTTGACTTCTTGGGTCAGTGAGGAAGATTGGTGTAAAGGAATGTTTGAGGGGGAATGTGTGGGGATTGGTGGGAGGGAAGAAATATTAGTTCTGATGAAGATGATTTTTGTTCCTTCTGTAAACATAAAGAAATAAGAAAGCCAAGATATTGTCTTTCATAGTCTTCCATGGAGTGTCTGAAATATAACAACCACTTATGAGAATGGGCACTGTGGGAGACACAAAAATGGCAACTGATTTAAGATGAGTGGTGGTAAACAGGGTCACTCCTACTTTCACCTCTTGAATTCCAGACCTATATATTCCATCTATAGGGGGCAGACCATATGATGGTCATTGATTTGGAATGTATACTATATCCTGGTAGGTGATGACTCATTTCACAAGATAGCATCTCCAAGCTGTACCATAGCTGCAACTTTAAGAGGCTATGTCACTCATTTCTCAGGCTGGCAGCTTCTGGGTGATGCTATATTTGATAAGACCAGAAAAATCTCATAGCCTATCACCTCTGCTGTAACTCTTTTGCTACAAATTTGCTCATTTATTTAATGAGATGTATTAGTTTACTAGGGCTGTGAGAGAGAATCTGTTCCAGGCCTCTCACCTAGCTTCTGGTGGTTTGTGGGCAATCTTTGGAGTTCCTTTGCTTGTAGAAGCACTACTCTGATCTCTTCTTTGTGTTCACATGTCATTCTTCACATGTGTATGTCTGAGTTCTAAATTCCCCCCTGTTATAAGGATACAGGTCATATGGGATTAGGAGCCCACCCTACTCCAGTATGTACTCATCTTAACTAGTTGCATCTTCAACAATCCTATTTCCAAATAAAGTCACATTCTGTGTTATTAAGAGTTAGCACTTCAACAGATGAATTTTGAGGGGACACAATTCAATCCCTAACATGTGGGGTCCTGGGTTTGTGGATCAAATGAATACTCCATGAGCCCTTGGAAATTCATGCTAGCTGAAGTACTACAAACCCATATCTGGAATAGTGATTCTAGTGAAGATGAATTACTATCTCCTTCAGAATGAGAGGGATATAATGTATATACCACCCATGATTGAGACTGGAATGCAGCCACAGTCTCTTTTCAGCTTTCACCACAAAAACTACTGGAGAACCAACATTGGCTTTTTCTTTCCTCTGCTAGCTGGTGTACCAGTGGTGGTCAGCATGGGGGCTGGGCTACCAGTTCACCCAGATTTGTATTCTCCAGCCTTGACTTATTCTCAATCTGGATACAACACTTCCATATTCTGATGATTTGTGCTCAGCCTTATAACTTAACTAGAGGCCTGTTGCACAAAGAGATTCGTGCAATAGGCCTTCCCTTCTCTTGGCTGCCGGCACAGGTTTTCCTCCGGCACCCGGGACCCAGGCCTTCCCTCCAGCTGGAGCCGCCTTCAGTCTTCTGTCTTTGTGGCTCTGGCCAAGCTGCCTTCAGTCTTCCATCATCGCTGCTCCAGCTCGCCTTCAGTCTTCCCTCCGACGCTTGGAGCCTACGTATGCAAATTAACCGCCATCTTTGTTGGTGCTTGATTTGCATATCACGCTGATTAGCCAATGGGAGGCATAGCGAAGGTACGGTCAATTACCATGTTTGTCTATTATTGGATAGGATGGGCCTTTCAGAACCTAGGTCATTATATGTATCTCTAGCATCATCATATTTTGATATCCCATAATCCGGAGTTTTACCTCTATTATCACCAAGTACTAGTAGCTTGTAGGAGTTGAGCTTTGAATGGCATATAATTCTTTGATGCAGCCAGCATGGCCTTGCATCAGAAGACAAGTGTTATAAATTATGTTTCTCCTACTGGGGATTGCCATAAACACTACATGGCACTGTTTTCCACTACAGATAACTCTAATATCAAAGGGTCTGCTGGATCACATGGCCCATATGACAGGGCTGCTTGCACAGCATTGTGGATCTGCTGCAGAGCCCTTTCCTATTCTGGGTCCCAAACCTATTCTGGTTTCCTATTCTTTGTTCTCAAAATTGGCAGCTTTTAGTAAATGAATCAAAGTGTGGACTACCAGATGAAATGGTCCAGATGCAATAATCCGACTGTACTTTGGAAGTGTTGTCCTGGCATGCTCCAAATTAATGTACCCCAGAAACCTTTAGGGATGCAGGAGGGGATCATTATAGGGGTTATTTTCCACCTTCTGGAGTGCATGTGTCTTACCAAGGTCTCTGGTGCACTTGCCACTTCTCACTCATCTGCTCTGATTAACATGATGTCATTGATACAGTGGACCAATGTGATGTTCTGCATAATGTCCAGATGGTTCAGGCTCTGCAGATTATATTATGATGCAGGATGAGAGAGTTAACATGGCCCTGGGACAAAAATGCAAATGTAGGCTGCTATGCTTTCTATATGAATACCAAGTACTTTTGGTTATCTTTGATAGGGATGAAAAAAATACATTATTCTGATCAATCTCCATATATCATGTATCTGAAGCAATGTGCATTGCTCTAGCAAAAATATCACTTCTGGCACAGCAGTTGTAATTGAGACCTCTACTTGGTTGACTTTGAGATAGTCCAATGCCATCCTCCAAGATTTGACTGCTTTCTGCAGGGGCCAAACTGGTGAGTTAAATAGCATGAGCTGAAGACCACCACCTCTATATCTTTAAGGTTTTAAGGATGGCTCTAATTTCTGTCATTATCATGTTAAGGGGCTGGGCCCCAGTGAGGTCAAGGCCTGGATTCACTGAGATGGCAGGTCCAGAGAAGGGGCAAAGGAGAATGGCCAGGATGGACCCTCCACATCCCTCTCCCTGCTCCTCCTTCTGTATCTCTTCTCTTCCTGCTGTGGGTGGGGTGAAGTTGGAGTGTTCAACCTGGCCCTTTCCTTGGCCAGGATGTGAACCTGGAGAGAACTGTGTCTCCAAGACTCAATGGTTTTATAAAGAAGTATGTGATCCATTTAGAGTTGGCCTTTCTTCTCAGGGATACAAATGCCCATGCCCCCAAAGTTCTTGGAGAAACTTGTCTTTAACTGGAGCAGAGGATCCCCAAGTTTTTTTCATATAAAGAAGGAAGGTTTTTGTTTTCTTTTATTTTGCTTTGTTCTTAAGAAAAGGACCCATTCATGTGTCAAATAGGTTCATTGCTGATTGATTGCAAGTTACATTTCCAGGATAATCACATCCAAGCATTTGATGATTTTGTTTCTACGGCACCTTGTATAACCACTCAGTACCAAATAAATATTATCTGATTTGTTGAGCCCACACTTCACCCACATCCTTCACCTCCCACAAGCTTTATAGTCAAGGAGTGGTGAGGGCCAGAATGTGGCTGGTAGCCTGGGAAGCATGACTTCCTTCCCATGCTGGGGAACTAGCCTAATTCCTGATATAGTAGACTGGAATGTTCCTGAAGAGAGAAAGGTGTGGAGAGAAACTCAGCAGCACCTCACCAAGCCATGAGCACTTATTATCAGTCAGGCTAGGCAGTCAAGCTAGGATCAGAAACAGAATCATATTTATTTTATGAACACTGTAAGCCCTGAGCTGTTTCTCAGGCAAACAGAAATCTGACCTGAGAAGACTCAGCAAATAAAAAGCTCCTGTTAACAAAATCACCATCCCCTGAAATGGAAAAGTTTTTCTATGTGTTGATCATTAATTATAGTCCAGGGCCAAAAGCTATGGATTTCACAAAATGCTAAATGCATCCAATGGCCTTTCTAGGCCTGCCTTTCATGACTCTGCCTCCATCTGCCCTTTGCATCCTCAGCCCTGGTGAACCCCAGGTGCTTTCAGCTGGAGTATGATGGCTGAGCATCCTCAAGCCAAGAAGGCAGAGGGAGAGAAGTCTCAGGAGGTCTGGGAGGGCAGATTCCTCGGATGTTAGAGCCAGAAGCGGATTAGAGCAGTGGGAGTGAGGAGAGTAGCCATTTGACCCCTGCTGCCTCAGCAGAGGCCAAAAGGCACCAATTTCCACTTAAGCATGTCAAGGAGGTGAGCACTCAGTGGGGATGCCTTACCCTCAGATTAAACTAAAAGCCTGGGGATGTAGAACTAGAAATTTCTGAGGTTTATAGTGGGAAGTCGGGGGTGGTTGGGGAAGGGAAAGGCAGGGAAATGAGAGGAAATTGGGCAAAACAATGTAGTCTGGCTCCTGGGAACTTCTAAACAATCTTAGAGCTGCAGCAGGCAAGCAGCACAGTGTTCTTCTGTGATCTGACCACCTCTCTGAGGGCCGGGTGGCAGGGAGCGGTGCTATCAGGCATTGATTCACTGTTGCAAAGACTTAGAGTGGCCCTTTCTCTGGAGACCCTGGTAAGATGGGAAAGAGGGTCCCAGGTGGCTCAGTGGGTCAGGCACCTTAGATTGGGCCCTTAGAGACCTTCTAATCCTAATGTGTTTTTTAACAGATAAGGGGACCAAATCCTTAGAGGCAGAAGTGAGTTAGTTGCCTGTTAAAGACTAATTTTAAAAAAAGTAAAACCATGTCTCTCATACAGATGTTAAATGAATGGGTTTCAAAGGTTTTATTGAGTTTATTCATTAATGAGAAAGCAGTAAGATTTAAGACCGATCCAAAAAGCATTGGAGAAGGTAGGTACAGATAGGCAATTTAATGGCTTGCTGAGTTATAAGCTACTCAAAAAATGGTTTATGTTTAACAGGATCATAAACTGTAAACTTTGAAGCTATTAGTTTCACTGGGAAAAAATTATTTGCATCTCTACTGAACAAAATTTTCCAAATCAGCCTCTGCCTTAATGTGAAGTAAAAGAGTCCAGTAAATAGAAAGTCAAGTCCATCATTGAAAGAACACTCAATAATCTCTTTCATCTATGTCCCAGTTTCAGATAAATTTTTGAACTTGTCCAAGGTCGTACTGGTAATTGCTAGCATATATACAATAGTAACTGAGATCTCATTATGCCCAACCCAATATTTTTGTCTTTGGAACACAATCCAGAAAGACCAAGATGTGTAAGAGCCAAACTGTCAATTCAAGAAAGGGCTGTTTAGGGAAGTGGTTTGTTCCCTTCTCCAGATCTGCCCATTCCATCTGCTCCACTCCCCTTAGCTGCTGCTTATGTAAACACTGACTGGTGAGGAATCCCACACTGGGTCCTTGTCTCCGCATTCCCCAAACCCAAGGCGAGGTCTCAATACCCTCCTTCTTCCCCGCAGCAGGATTCCTTAATCACCCCATCACCACCTACACACTCAGTCCTCATGACCCAGTCTCTCTGAGTCCTTTTCTGCATATTCTCTGTTGGAACCTTCATTGGAAGCATTCAAGTGAGGCTAGATGACACTTTGGCAGAGATGTTAACTAAAGGGAATTAAATGAATGTGCTGGGTTGGCATAGGGATCTGTTAAAGTCCTTCAAGTTCTTAAACTCAAGGATTTTGTAAGAGTGTTTTTCCCAAATGGGAGTGAGAACTTATATACAGGCATGCCTCGGAGATATTGCAGGTTTGGTTCCAGAACACCACAATAAAGCAGCATCCCAATAAATTGAGTTGTGATCTTTTTGCTGGTAGAGTCTTGCCTTCAACTTATAAAAAATACGCCTGTGGAGTACAATAAAGCGAAGCACAATAAAACAAGGTATGCCTGAATAGAACCTAGATAGGTTGGCAAAGCTGTTATTGATTGTTTGGCTTTAGGAAAACTCTAATTTCTTGGCTCTGTAAGAGTGAATACTAATGCCCATCCTTCTGGGCGGGCTCTGGAGATAAGGGAGTTACAATTTACCAAAAGATTTGGGAGCTTGAGG
This sequence comes from Myotis brandtii, assembly GCF_000412655.1. Classification (NCBI taxonomy): domain Eukaryota; kingdom Metazoa; phylum Chordata; class Mammalia; order Chiroptera; family Vespertilionidae; genus Myotis; species Myotis brandtii. Next base: position 1,471,685 of record NW_005368456.1, on the reverse strand, counting down.
CAAGTAAGTGACACTGAGCTGCTCAACAACTATAACAAGGCATCTGCACAAACACCCATCCTTTTGTTCTTGCCAAATCTTTGTGGGCGGCAGTTAGGAATAATTTCATTACCAGAGTCCATCAGACTTGCCATTGTCTCTCTGAGATTGCCTCTTTTTGTAATCATTTTGCTTGTCTAAAATGGCATTTAGGTAGATAAGGAATTAGTGTAGTGCAGGGGCAGCTATTAACCATTCAAAAGATAACATGGTAGGAATGAATGTCCTGATTCTTAGGTTGGTTTTTGCATTCCTTGTATCCTCTAAATAAAGAGAAAAACTCTAAGAAGGATTAGTTCCTTATGCTTAGTAAAACCATTATAACAATGTTTAGACCACAAGTCTGGGATAGAAATGGAAACCTTTTAGAAGTGCCGTGCCAAAATTCTAAGTTTGTTCTTTGAATCACAGTATATTAGGGCCAAAGGAATATGCGAGATCAGCATTTTGAAATTTGAGAAATGAAGACCCAGAGAAGAACATAATTTTCCCAAGTTCACACAGCTGTGTTAAGGTGCTTGCTTTGTGTGTGTGTGTGTGTGTGTGTGTGTGTGTGTGTGTGTGTGTGTGATTTATAGAGGATGAGGCAAGAGGAACAAAGCTCTAAGATGTATGGGCTAGTACCCTGCCTACTGAACTATACCACTGGTGATGGATATTTCTCTGAGGCTTGAGCTATAAAATAAAACATAAATGAAAGGAGTGATTTCAGCCCTTTTTCTCTCTTTTCAAATCAAACCTTTTCCTGTTTACTCCAAAGATTTTGCTCACAAGGGCTCCAGGACTCATTCCCAACAGTTTTCCCTTTGGCTGTCTCTTCCCTTTTCAGAAATTATAATACAATAGCCTTTTTTTATAGAACATCCATTGTAAGTGCCAAACTCAGAGCATTTCATTTCTAGTATCCCCATTACTCCTCACAACACTGGGACAAGTACTGTTATTCTCATTTAATAAATAGGGAAACTTAGGCCTATTGGGTACTGAGATTGAATACCCAAGATCCCACAACTGTTGACAGCAGAACTGGACATCTTACTCTTAAACCTTTTCTTAAGCTATGCTTGGCAGTCTTCCACACTCAACACTGCCCTCCCTAAACCATGCCTTATCTCATCCTGCTTTCCTCTGTGGTGACTGAAAATTCCATTTCTAGACAAGTGGGGACCATTTTCATTGGACCCAAGATAAAATCAGAAAAATCTGACAGTATAACTGTAGAACAAGCTGAAAATGGCCCTATCCTCTTTAAAGAGCTATGAGTTGCTTTTCAGAGACTACATAACAAAACCACAAGTCATACAGCCAAAACAGGCACAGAGGAGAGAAATTTGACCTCCAGCCACACCTGGAACCAAAATCTCACCCCTCCATCCACCATCCAACAGACACAAATGACCAGGACATAACTGAATTTACACATCAGAACTCTTTCAGAAGCAAAGGGTCCATTCTCTAGAAGATTCTGTGTTGACTCGCCTTGCCATAAGTGGCCAAGCTCCAAGTTCTCCAATTAAAACCTGCCCCACCCCAGTATTTCCACATACCTGTGCCTTTATACCCTTAAAAACCCACCCTGGACCCAAATCAGGAAGTTTGGGGTTTTGAGCTTTAGCTTTGGGTTCTCCTGGATGGCTCCACTTATAATAAAATAACCAATCTTTCTCCACTGCAATTCTCAGTATTTAGGGAGCCCCTGCAGAGCCCACCTCTCAGAGGAAGGCAGAGTCAGAGCTACAGGCCTGTGTAAATCCTGAAGTTTGCCTTATGCTGGACTTTATCATAGGAGCTGATTAATTCTCTGTCTGTTTAAACCTCATGGAATCTAGGGATTAAGACGATGTATGGTGTCAGGTGGGTGCTGGACTGATGGGGGAATCATTTCATAAGTTATATCAATGTCTAACTATGATGGTACACCTGAAACTAATATAATACTGAATGTCAATTGTAATTGAAAAATTAAAAATATGATTTTTTTTAGCTTATTCAGAAAAAAAGAGTCAAGCAGACAATTCATTGGCAACATTAATCTAAAAGAGCTGGGGAGGGAAGCAGAATACACTGTGAAGCAATAGGAGAGGAATGGTATATACTAGCACAAAGGGGGGTCCTGGGAATGAAGAGTCTGAAGCAAAACCTTCAGAAATTTTGAGAATCTGAGGCATTATTTCTGGGACTGTTTGTTGAGCAACTGATCTGATAGATACTGCCTTATTCTGATTCCTGGAATTCTCTTTCTTCTTGTCTCAGTCAAAATCCCACCCATCTTTCAGGCATTGGCTCAAAGTTTACCTACCATGGGGAGCCTTTCCATTTGCACTGGGACTTGTTTACTTCCCTCTGATGACTTCCTGGGGATCTCTCTTCTCTATAGAATATCTATCACGCACAATCTCTATGCATCCTTGGATGAGAGTTTTACCTTTTAAGGACAAATGAAATAGTATCTTTCTTTGTTTCTTCTTTCATGGAACTGATCTTAGAGTTATTCCCAGAAATCATAAGAACATAAATGTTTACACATGATAATGTGCTGAAAAGTTCACTAGTGAGTAAATTTCAGTGTTTATGTAACTGAACAAATGGGTTCTGCTCCTTGCCTCAACAAAAGCCAAACTCATGAGACAGGTGCTAGTACGAAAGGAAAGAAGTTTGTTCAGGTGCTGTGACCTGGGAGAATGTGAAGTCCCATCTCAAAGACCATCTCCTCTTCCTGCTCAAGCCCCCAGTTCTTTTTTTTTTTAAATATTTTTTTATTGATTTTTTACAGAGAGGAAGGGAGAGGGATAGAGAGTTAGAAACATTGATGAGAGAGAAACATCGACCAGCTGCCTCCTGCACACCTCCTACTGGGGATGTGCCCGCAACCAAGGTATATGCCCTTGACCGGAATCGAACCTGGGACATTTCAGTCCGCAGGCTGACGCTCTATCCACCGAGCCAAACTGGTTTTGGCAGGCCCCCAGTTCTTATAGGGATAGTAAGAGGAGGGCTTTTTTTTTTTTCTCTCTCTCTCTATCTCTCTCTATCCAATTACGTTGCTGACTTCTCTGCTTGCTCAGTGTAAGAACCTCCCTTGCATCATCTTGGCCAATAGAGGAGACTCCCTGACTGTCAGGGTCAGTGGGGAGGAGGGGTTGCAGGACCTGCCATCAGGAAGCCTGAAGATACTGCAGCTCTCAGCCAACCTCCCGATGCTGGATACAGTACCCACACCTTAGAGGAGCTGGTTGGAATCTTTGGGGCACCCTTGGATCCCGGCACATCTGTATACTCTGTGCAGCTCCCACAGGGTCCCCCTTTATGACTGTCCATGGTAATATTCATAGTGAAATCCTCTGTCAGCATAGTTCCTCAGTCCCTCCCTAGGTGCTTGGTCATACAGGGTTGTCACACAGCTGAGTTCAAGAGGAGAACCCCTCTTCCATTCTCAGGCCGTGCTGAAAAAGACCACACCCTAATGACGAGAGAAGTTAAGGACAATAGGAATCACTTTACCTTGTCAGATATTTGGAATTGTGGAATATGTGAGCTGAAGAAAGTTTAAAGGTCACAGAGCACATTTTTCTTTTCAGCAGGGAAAACATAAGCAGAGAGAGGAAGGAACATGCCCAAGAATCTCCTGTTGAAGTGACATTTAAACAATGACCCTTGAATGGGTGGGGAAGTCTGAGAAATTTCCCCATTGTTTTCTTAAACAAACTCCTTCTTTCTTTCTTTTTTTTTAAAAAAATATTTTATTGATTTTTTACAGAGAGGAAGGGAGAGGGATAGAGAGTTAGAAACATCGATGAGAGAGAAACA
>NW_005368456.1:1460316-1467553 GCF_000412655.1 Myotis brandtii | reverse complement strand
CTTGAGCCCGCAGGCCGATGCTCTATCCACTAAGCCAAACCGGTTAGGGCTCCTTATTTATTTCTTATGTCTCTTTATCACTAAAAGGCTGGGTAATTCAATGGTTTATTCTTTGGTTTCTAAATAAGTGGCCATTTTAAAAGCAATACTCACTCATATTTCTCTATTGTTAAAAAACACACCACATTTTTATAACCTGGGGTTCCTTAATATTGTTTTCTGGAGGTAGGGATTGCTGTTTCTACTTTAGAAAGACAGAAACACCTTAGCTATCCAGGGACATACAGATTCAGGTCTGGAATTCCATCTCCATTTTTTCCCTGCTCCCGCATACTTTCCTCTCTATTCACATGGGATTGAGAAACATAAATTTTAAAAACCAGTTTGATGCCTATGGTCATTCCAAACCTCAATTTCCTTTCATAGTGGCCAATCTCTTACTTTTTATCAGCCCAGCTCTAATTCTAGACTTGGGTCCTCACCCTACTTGTCTTTAGTTGACTGCAGGGCCTTTTTAATGAGGTGGCCAGGAAATACTGCCCAGTGTTTTCAAATATTAATAACGTCATTTGTTTCTAAAGCTTAGAGAGGGTGACATGAAAATTAATGAGTGTATTGATGCCAATCAATTGTTTTCTGTAAAAAGTTCTCTGGAGTCGTTGTGTAGAAAATTATGGAGTTTTGTTTTTTGGGGTTTTTTTTGTTATTGTTTATTGCATCTGTGATAATGTATTTCTAGCTAAAAGGTATGCTTTTATTATATTTATGATGTAGAAAATGGAAACTTGGTGAAAAAAATCTAATCCTTTGTTTTGAAGAAAGATAAGTTAGAAGAAAAATAATCTCAAAGAATGAAAACCCGAAAGAATCATTTTAATCAAATGTTTCTTATGACTGGCTTGGGTATCTGGATTCCTCTTCAGTCCTTATATGTGGGGTAAGGTTGACTCTTACTGAGCTCAAATGCAGAGTCAGGCTCAGAGAGGAAAAGAGATTTGCAGTGAGTCTCACAGTTTAGTCAGCTAAAATAGGTTGCTTACCCCAATCCAGGGATTTTGCTATACTAAATTGCTTGTCTTTTCTGCTCTCTCTTAAAAAAGAATTCAACTCCCCCCCAAAACAAACAAACAAAACAAGGCATTGAAATAGAAGTTAGCAATGTATTTATTTGATCTTGTATGTTTTCCAAATTAAGGTATTTTAATTACATTATGTTAAGTTCATAATCTTTTCCCACTCTCAGTATGCCTTCATCTTAAATTTATTAGTGTCAGATGGCATCAAATAGGCTGTAGTTTTTTTTGGTCCAGCTATAAAGAAATTAAATTGGAGATTTAATCTGTATTGAGTGGGGACACATTTATGTATTTCACATATCTGAACATGAATAAAATGCACAATTTTATGCAGGAAGTTGGTAACATTTAAATATGCCATTTAACTGCCATTTAAAAAGACATATTGAAACATTTCAATAAATCAAGTGAGAATCTACTTATATAAACATACCTTGTTTCATGCTTTAAAAATTATTTATTAAAGAACTAAAGAAAATGAATGGCCATTGTATCATTTAAAATATTTTTGTATTAAAAATTCTTTCCAAAAATTCAGGGACTTTTAAAAAAAATTAATGGAACACAGAACAAATGATCAAGACAAGTAAGGAGATTGATAGAAATTTTAAGATATTGAGAGGCAAACTGTAACAAAAACAAAAATTACCAAAGGAAGTGATTCATAAGAAGGAAGAGATAACTCTCCAATAAAATTAGTGAGTAAGTTCTTGGGTAGTTTGCTAATCACATTAATGAAGTAAAGTGAATCATATAAACACTTTGGAAAATTTTAAAATATTCTGTCTACTTGACATGAAACAAAATATCAATGAAAGAGTATAAAATTTGATAATATACAGGACAACAAGGACATCAACAGCAAATTCATTGAGTGCTTTGATTCAAGTATTTACGCTGACAAAGAAACCTGAAATGCCCTGAAAACTCCCTGCTCACATATCAAAGAAATTTGATAAAAGTTTTTCTTTATTTGACAACAATTCTGAATTTTTTCATGGCATTATTAAAGAGTTGTAAATTAGACAGGAACTTTCTTAAACCATTAATAACTTCTCAAAAACTTGATTAACCATGTCAGAAGGAAACTATATTATTTTTATAGTCTTTCTGTAATAAATGATATTACAAAATCATAAAAATTTTTATCAAATTTAGCATTACAGAGATGTCAGGCTATGTTATTTCTCTGGACTTTGTGGTATCTGTCAGTAGATGAGTGCCCATCAGAAGATGAGTGGATAAAAAAGCTGTGGTACATTTACACCATGGAATGCTATGAAGCAGTAAAAAGGAAGAATCTCTTACCCTTTGAGACAGCATGGAGGGACCTGGAGAGTATTATGCTAAGTAAAATAAGCCAGTCAGAGAAAGAAGTATCACATGATCTCCCTCATATATGGAATCTAATGAACAAAATAAACTGATGAACAAGTAGATCCAGAGACATGGAACCATGAAACAGACTGTGGAATCTCATAGAAAAGGCAGGGGAGGGTGGAGGGGTGGGAAGAGAACAACCAAAGAACTTGTATGCGTATATGCATAACCCATAGACACGGACAATAGGGTGGTCAAGGCCTGGGAAGGGGGGTAGAAGCAGGTTAGAAGAAGTCAATGGGGGAAAAAGGAGGGCATATGTAGTACTTTCAACAATAAAGATTTTTAAAAAATTTGTCATGATTTCTTTTTTCATCTTAAATAAATATTCATTTTCATTTGTGGTTTTGAATCCTTTTTCTTAAAGAAGACCTGACCATATTTTACAGGCTTCAGGTCCCACCAAAGTTGCTGCTCTTTAGCAATGAGAGAGGGAAAAACTGATGTGGAGTCAGGGAGGAGAGGGTGGTATTTACAGGGACCTGAAGGGTAGGTGCAAGTTATGGAGTCAAATGAAAAGAGGGAGAAACTGGGTGACCAGTGATAGCAAACCATGAATGTTGGCTAAGTCAGGTTATATTTGTAAATAGAATGAGAGGTGAAAAGTCAATTGGTGATATCTTAAGGCTCTTAATAATAGTGACAATAATAATTTCTACTACCCTTGAGCACTTATTATTTGTCATACATTATATCAGAAGTCACAAACTATGGCCCACAGACCAAATCTGGACTGCCCTTTGTTTTGTAAGTAAAGTTTACTAGGAAAACAGCTGTAACTATTTATTTAGGTGTTATCTATGACTGCCTTTCAGACACTGAATCTATTTGGGATGAGTAGATAAGGAGATGGAATTGAAGTAGTTGGTCAGACACATCCTATGGTAGACACCTATTCTGCATCTTTCTCTCTTTAAAAGCAAAGAAAGAATCAAAGCCCTCTCCTTCGGGGATGGAGAACACAGAAAACCTTGGAGAGTAAAACAGAAGTAGAATTTATTTATTTTGGGAAGGACTAGGGAGGAGGGCCTCACTGCACCTATAGCCCTGGGTTCAGAGAAGTTACTGAAAAACCTTCAGTCCTTGTTCAACCTCCTCCAAGCAACCTTCATTACATTTGGGGAAACCTTTCTTTGGTACCTCTATCTTAGCCTCATCACACTCCACTGCTCTTAGAAAGATATGAGCCTAGTAAACTAGAAGGGCTTGGCCTGGAATAACTATAGCAGACAAGTACAGCTTCCGGCAAGAAAGAAAGGCACATGGAAAAGGTTAGGATAAAGAAAGTAGAGCATGGCCAAACTAGTTTTCATGAACAATCTTGGGGAAACCAGAAGGTTCATGAGTGGGCTGAGGCCATCATAAGCTGTATCAGGGTCTTAGAAAAAAATCAGTCTCTGGCTAGATATATGTTCGGACATATGTTCGGCAGAGTGAACCTTCTGCCCTAAGTGTTAAGGTCTTTAAGTGGCCAGGGCTCAGCCAGGTGGGGCCCACTGACATGTTCCTTAGATGCTCAAATCAGATCTTGGATTTTATAGGATCCATTTCCCACTTTAGGTGCCTAGTGCTAGTGCATGATACAATTTTAGAGTATTGGCTTTACTTGACAATTCAGTTTAATTACTGAATTTTTAAAAAGGGATGTCTCCACATCCCCAGAATATTGAAAGTCATTGCAAATATAGTAGTTTGTGGTTGTGATAGTTGTTATTAAAGAAGTAATTCACTTATGATGCCCTTAATAGGAATCTATATGCATATAGATTCACTTTTCAACAAAAAAGTTGATCAGACAGATCTTTAAAACCCTGAAAGAAATATTTTGAAACAGGTTAGATTCTCTTAGGAAACCAATGGTTTACCTTCTGATCTTCAGTAGTTGTGTGTGTTTCTGTTTCAACCAGGAGTCTCTATCACATTCACGGGCAGGAATTGTCTTATTTTTTTCTGCACCTCCTCTATTGCTAGTGCAGTGCCTGGCATAAAATGAGAACTCAGAATATGTTTTTGCTGTCCTGAAGTATGATCACCAGCTGCTTTTACATATGCAATTCATTTATTTCTTGCAACAATTTTGCAAAGCCTTACTATCTTAGTTTCCCTAGAAGAAGGAATTGAGCCTAAGAGAGGGTGATTTGTCCAAGATGGTACCATTAGTAAATGGCAAAATCAGGACTCAATCCTGGCCTACTTTCTATGGTGTCTTTTTCAGGACACAACAATGATCAAACACAGGCTTTCATTGCTCTCCTGCTGTTGTGGATTTCACTCTTTTCTCTCCTTTTCACTCCATTGACTTATCATCATATGCTCTTCAATTACAGCTGTCAACTTCCTCCCACAGTTGTGCTCTGTATTGGGTTGTAATTGCTCCTCACAAAACCTGAGCCCACATGCCTACAATTTCCCTATCTGCTAAGCAGCTCCCACTGCCTCCAAGGGACCATGGCTAATGCAGCTCACAGAGGTATATGCACCTGTGATTACTGCCATTTTCCACTTTAGTTATCCCAGGAGAAGCACTATTTTAGAGTGCCTTTTAAGTAATGTGTAGTGACAACATTCTGATGTGAGTAGGTGGCCATGAATCATTATTCCCCAAGTTATTATTTGAGAAGTGGTACCTTGAATGTGGGAGCTGACATGTTCACTTGCATGATTGAGGGAGGACACAAAGCTAAGTCCCTCTAATGTTGAGATCCATTTCCTGTCCTTAATGCTGAGGACACAAGGTTTTTTCCTAGATAATAAGGCCTCTCCTTAGGAGGGGTCAAAAGCTTCAGCTAATAAACTACCAGCTTGTGTTGTCCAAGAAAAAAGTAATTCAGAAATAAAGAATTCCTCCAATTTCTTCTGTATAAGAATCATAGAAATGCATTTCAAAAGGATTCATGTAGCCCAGCTGGTATACCTCAGTGGTTGAGCATCAATTTATTTCACCTGTTCCTATACCATGCCTTTTACCATATGATGTTATATTTTTTTTCCACAAAAAGATAAAAGGATACTTCCCCACCCATGACTCTGAGTTCAATCATATAAATTGTTTTGGCCAATAAATTCATATAGAAGTGACAGCATGACAATTCTGAGCTTACCTCTCAAGATGCTTATGTGTTTCTATTTTCTCTCAAGTAGAAACACATAGACCAGGATGTCACAGTTCTATTCTCAGTCTGGGCACATACCCAGGTTGCAGGCTTGATCCCTGGTGGGGTTGTGCAGGAGGCAGCCAATCAAAGATTCTCTCTCATCATTGATGTTTCTCTCTCTCTCTCTCTCTCTCTCTCTCTCTCTCTCTCTCTCTCTCCTTTCCTCTCTGAAGTCAATAAAAAATATATATAATTTTTAAAAAGGAGTCAAGTAGGTCATAGGACCAGAGAACTAAAAGGGCCTGTACAGGTGGGAGGATTGGGGTCTAAAGAGAGATAAGACTTTGCCAAATCACCCAGCAAGTGGGTATGCAAACCCCCAGATTTTAAGGCTTCTGCACAAGGGCCTTCTTCACCTTCATTGAACTGAGGGGTGAAGGAGAAGAGTGTTTCTACTTCTACCTTTAGTCTCCTAAGAGCTTCTGACAGGCAGTTATAGAAACACCTGATCCCTGGGATAGTAGCTCCTGCCATCAGTAACACCCTATTTCTAGGACACTCTAGTCCAGAGTTCAGTCAAGAAACTCTGGCCATGAAAGCCAAACATTGCTGAAGATATATTTTTAAAAATAAAACAAACACTAAAATGGCTACTGAATGTACCTGAGATCAAGCCCTCTCTCTCCACCTCAAGACTGAGAGAAGCTGGTCAAGAAGCTGACTCTAGGGACCTGAGAAGCTTCTGTGAGAGATGAAGGTATTGAGTGTTAGGATATTACTGAGCCACCTGAAGCCCAGGGCACCTAATCACAGTCACAAAGGAGGGGACTTCCTTTCCTGGATGTTCACTAAAAGCCAGGAGCTGGAAGAAAGGCTGAGGAAGGGGGTCAAAGGGTTGCCGCCAGGCAGGGACACTGCAGAGTGAGTGGCAGTCCGGGGGGCATGCTGGCATCTAGCAAAGACAAACCTAAACTGGAACAACAACCTAACCACACCAACAGAACAGCAACACAACCAAACTTAACTGAGAACTTACCATGTCCCAGATACGTTTCTAATTATTCTAACACATTATCACATTTGAGGCTCACAGCAGCCTTAGAACAAGAATTAGAGAATGTGGTAGGGCCACTCTCAAAAGTTCTGGGGAAGGATTATTAAGGAATCTCCCATTAGTAGCCTTTCATAACAGACCAGGGCTATTTTCATATTATTTATGTATGTATAAAAATAATTTTTATACATATCACTTTGAACCAGGGGAAACTGCTAGTTTTGTAGGTAAACAGCGGGAAGGCTGGGGAGGGTTGGAGGGTGGGAAGTGGGGGTAAGAGATCAACCGAAGGACTTGTATGCATGCATATAAGCATAACCAATGGACATAAGACACTGGTGGGAATAAATAAATAAATAAATAAATAAATAAAATAAAGAAAGACGATATTATAACACTGAGCATCCCTGAGTTATAGTTACAGCTCATCTTCACTGTTTTCCATTTAATCATCTGTATGTACACCATGCCCATATGCTATTTTGTAAAAGAGCTAAATTTATGTTTAAAATCAGAAACAAGGAGAAAAATTATTTGTAGCCAGTTCTATTTTTGGAACGAAGCTTCCTGTTACTAACAATTGGTCTCTTCTTCCATTTCTTACAATTAAACTTGTGATCATTCATACCTGC
>NW_005368456.1:1457493-1459558 GCF_000412655.1 Myotis brandtii | reverse complement strand
TATATATATATTTGATTTCAGAAAGGAAGGAAAAGGGAGAGAGAGATAGAAACATCATTGATCAGCTGCCTCCTGCATGCCCCACACTGGAAATCGAGTTTGCAACCCAAATATGTGCCATGGCTTGGAATTGAACTGTGACCTCCTGGTTCATAGATTGACACTCAGCCACTGAGCCATCTGGCTGGGCTAAAATGTATCTTTTTATGGGAAGTAAATAGAAAGTACAGGCAAATACAATAGAGTGGGATATGTACTCCATAACCAGTAAGTTGTACATTCTGAAGGAAACACACAAGAGGGTTCTAACCAAGTTTTCAGTGGAGGAGAGCAGTCAGAGGAGACTTCTAAGAGGAAATGTTGAGACCTGAAAAACAATGGGGAGCAATAAAGGATGTTAATCATTATGATTCAGTTGCAGGAAATCAGGAAGGCTTTGGATTATGGTGAACAAAGAGCTGAAGGACTTGAGCTGCCAGTATAAACAAATAGAAAACTAGGATAAATAAATAATAAATACCTTCAGATACTGGACAATAGACATAACAAGGTTATAGTGACTCGGAGTAAAAAATATAAAAAAGGTGAGTCTCTCAATTGATTAAAATCAATACATTTTTCAAAGATTACAATTGTAAGGATTGTGTTCTCTGATATTATAAAGAATTAAGTTAGAATTAAAAACAGAGATCTGAAAAATAAACAACACAGTTTTAAGTAACTCTTGAGAAAAAAAAAATCCCAAGAAGAATTAAGCAATATTTTAAATGGAATGAAAATAAAACTCAACATAACAAAATTTGTGGATGTGATTAAAGCAGTACCTAAGGGAGGATATATAACTCTAAAATGATTATATTAGAAAATAATATAAATCAGATCAATGACAACTTACATATTAAAAAGCTACAGAAAGATAAGGCAAAGTGAAAGAATGAAGTAATAAAATAAGAGTAGAAATGAATCAAATAGATAAGGTACAAATGTGCATTTGATTCTGAATCCAAACCAGTTAGCTCATGTTCCATACAGAAAGCATCATCATTAAGCATCAGTTCTTTTTTTTTCCTTTTTTTTTCTGTATCTCAGGGTCATTTTTTAAAAAATTTAAATTCTTTACTGTTGAAAGTATTACATAGGTCTTCTTTTCCCCCCATTGACCTCTCCCCGGCTGCTCCCACCGCCCAGCACATGCCCTCACCTGCCCTACTGTCTGTGTCCATTGGTTATGCTTATACAAGTCCTTTGGTTGATCTCTTAACCCCTCCCCACTCCCTTGCCTTCCCTCTGAGGTTTAATGGTCTGTTTAGGTATCAGTTCTTAACCTGAAGTCCATGCCCTCACTGAAATTATAATAAAAATTGTATTTCTTGTGCCCCTGTGCCTTTTCTGGGGTGAATTTCTTAGATTATTTGGTTCTTAAATTTTCTAACAGATTAGCCTTGTCTTAAGCCATTTGTTCTTATTAGTTGTTTTAAAACATAACATCAAACCATTACTTCCCAGTCAACAAGCACTTATTAAGTATCTTGTCTCCCTTTCAGGGGAACACTCCAAGTCTTTGTGCAGTGGTCAGTGGGGAAATTCATTGATAATTTCTGAAATATGAATGCAAAATGCGTAAGTGATATACACATGAAAGAATTCAGTTATTATAAGAAAAAAACAGATTAAAAAATCCTGGATTTCAAATGAAAGTGCATTAGTATTTGGGTAGGAATGAACAAATGATAGACAAACATGGTAATTGACCATACCTTTGCTACGCCTCCCATTGGCTAATCAGCAAGATATGCAAATTAACTGCCAACAAAGATGGCGGCCGGCAGCCACGGAACTGGAACAAGCAGGAGGCTTGCTTGCTCTAGTGATGGAGGAAGCCAAGGTTCCCTGCCTGCCATGGCCTGCTCTAAGCTACACTGAAAAAAACAAAGTTTCAATTACAGAAGATATATAAACCCCAGATACCTGCTTTCAGCCAGCCGTGGCCACGGAGCTAGAGCCTTGGGTTGCCCCTGGTGATGGAGGAAGCCAAGCCCTGGCCGGCTCTGAGCTCCACTCCAGG
>NW_005368456.1:1435266-1457404 GCF_000412655.1 Myotis brandtii | reverse complement strand
ACCCAGGCTGGCCAGGCACCCCAGTGGCACCCCAGTGGGGACCCCCACCCTGAAGGGCAAACCAGCCAGCCCCCACCCATGCACCAGGCCTCTATCCTATATAATAAAAGGGTAATATGCAACCTGACCCTAACAGCAGAAAGACTGGGAATGACTGGTCACTATGACACACACTAACCACCAGGGGGCAGACGCTCAATGCAGGAGCTGCCCCCTGGTGGTCAGTGTGCTCCCACACGGGGAGCTCTGCTCAGCCACAAGCCAGGCTGCCGGCTGCCTGTACAGCAGTGGTGGTGGGAGCTTCTCCTGCCTCCTCAGCAGCACTAAGGATGTCAGACTGAAGCTTAGGCCTGCTCCCCACTGACAAATGGACATCCCCCGAGGGCTCCCGGGCTGCCAGAGGGATGTCTGATTGCCAACTTATGCCCAATCCCCTGGGGAGCGGGCCTAAGCCAGCAGGTGGTCATCCCCCGAGGGGTCCCAGACTGCGAGAGGGCACAGGCCGGGCTTAGGGACACCCCCCGCCCCCGTGCACAAATTTTTGTGCACCGGGCCTCTAGTATATATATAATCCTCACCTGAGGATATTTTTTCCATTTATTTTCAGACAGAGTGGAAGGGAGGGAGAGAGGTGGGGGTGATGCTCTAACCATTGAGAAAAACCAACTAGGGCAAGAATAATTTTTTTTTAATGGACCAGTTTGATGGATATATGCTGTATGTTAGAATAGGGTGGGGTATTCCTAAATGGACCAGAAAAATTGGGCTGCTGTGGAATAATTTTCCTCCACCTTCTGTGTCAGAGCAACAGAACAAGGTCTTAGATTCAGATGCTTTGCCCCATTGTCGCTGAGTTTATTGAATCAGTATGTCCTGGTGTTTATTTGGAAAATATGTCCACTGTATCTGTCTGTGATATCTCAATTACTTACATGTTCCCATTTGTAAGACCTTAACAGCCAGGCTGTTGGGAGATCTGCTATTAAACTATGAGCAGCAGAGTTTTGCCCGCAGGAGTTAACTTAAAGAATAGAGGAAACTACCAGATGTGTTTCCAGCTCCAATTTTTTCAGTCTTGCTCTCCTTGAAAGCTTAATCTTTTGTTATTATTGACAAATGTTGTGACCACATTTGAGAATGTGGTACAAGGAACTGTATGGAGGAAGCTTGGGAGGCAGAAAGGAAAGGAGATAATTTGGCAGATATCATTTTAAGAGATGCCTGCTTTTCTAATTACTTAAGCTTATCTGGTTTTATCGACATCAAGAGAGGCATAAGTTTTTTGTTTTTAAAAAGCAAATTATGCCTAAGTAGAAAATAAGTGCAATATTATGAGTAAAAGGAAAATATGTTGTCAAAATAATTGCTATGGGAGATAGAATTCAGATTCAGGAAACCCTTTTCAGTTTCTTACAGGCAGAGAATAGTCTTTGATCAGAAAAAACCAACCACTATCATTGGTACAATGGCTTCTGCTGTACTTTCTCTTTATTAGTTAAAATTTCTAGTTCAATGGGTTTTCATATTTTGGGGGTGGAGGGTGGGTAAACGTGAACCCTCGTTTAATATATATTTTTTTAAATTGAGGACTTTAAAATGCTAGTAGTTGTACTTTTAGTAACCATTAAAGGGAGAAAATACAAAATAGTATTCTGGTTATCCATTACTGATTAACAAATTACTTCAAATTTTGTGGTTTAAAACAATAGCATTGGCTTGTTTGGCTCATAAGTCAGCAGTTGAGCAGAGACTAGAAAGGACAGCTCATTTCTGCTCTGCACAGTGAAGCTGAGGTGCTTAAAGACTGGGGACCAGACACATTAGAGGCCTCAGGCACTCATACAGTCTAGAGGTTGACACTGACTGTAGGACCTCAGCTGGGGCTGTCATCCACAAAACCAACACATGGCCTTTCCGTGTGTCTCTTTGTTTTTTCATAGCATGGTGATTGAGTTCCAAGAAAAAGTATCCCAAGAGGACCACGTGTCCCCTGTGTTGCTTTTTATGACCTGGGCTCAGAAGTCAAATAATTCATTTCTCTCCAGTAACAAGCCCACCCAGATTTAATGGGCATTGTAAAAATAACATCTGGGATCAGAGATATTGTTGTGGCCATTTTGAAAAATATAATCCTTCGTGCACTGGTGGGGTCCCTCAGCCTGGCCTGCACCCTCTCGCAATCCGGGACCCCTCAGGGGCTTTCATACTGCTGGTTTCAGCCTGGTTCCCACAGGCCAGGCCAAGAGACCCCACTGGTGCATGAACCCATGCACCAGGCCTCTAATATTCAAACAAGATCTTTGGTTAATCTCTTCCCCCGCTCCCTCCTCCCCCCCTTCCCTCTGAGTTTCATCAGTCTGTTCCATGTTTCCATGCCTGTGCGTTGAGCGTCTGCCTTCTGGCGGTCAGTGCACGCCATAGCTACCAGTTGAATGGTCGAACAGTCACTTAGGCTTTTATATGTATAGATTCTTTATTATTTAAAGTATTATAGATAATATTACATATGTCTCCTTTTTCCCTCATTGACCTCTCCCTGGCCACTCCCTCCCCGCCCCCCGCACATGCCCTCACCCCCTTACTGTCTGTGTCCATTGGTTATGCTTATATACATGCATCCAAGTCCTTTGGTTGATCTCTTACCCCCCCTGCACTCCCTCCCCTGGCTTCCCTCTGAAGTTTGATGGTCTGTTGGATGCTTTTCTCTGTCTCTGGATCTATTTATATTCATCAGTTTATGTTGTTTATGTTGTTTATGATCACACTTCCACCTTATTCTTTGTTCATTTGCTTAGTGTGCCTTTCTAGTCTCCAACTTGCAAAATATAAATTTCTTGCTTAAATGCCGTCTCCTACAGAAAGCCTCTTCGGACTTCCTCAGTTAAATGTCCTCTCCTCCTAATTTCTATAACACTTAGTACATTCCTCTACTAAAGCTCCTCTGAGATCATTGAACTTATTCATGTGACTGACTTTTTCACCAGGTAATAAGATCTGGGATGTGCTGTTTATCTGTAAACCCTCCGAGACTAAAACAGCACTTGGCATCAAGTAGTTACATGTTCTGTTTGTTGGAACTTCAGGTTCCTGCCCTGATGGAGAAACAGATATTACACTAGTCCTCTTGTAGTAAAAAAACTATAAATTTAGACAAATGATATAAAAATAACAGTTTTCTGATGTTGAACCAAAGGCAGCGAAGGACTGTGATCTCTCAGAGATGAAAAACAAATAAGATAATCTCCGTGATTACCATGGCTTTCTGTTTCAAGGCACTTTCTAGACAGAGAACAGAGCCAAACCAGAGCACAGCTGCCTCGAAGAGCTAAAAGGATAGAGATTGGAATTCAGTTCAACTGATGCTCTAGAATTTTCTGAGACAGAGGAAGAGGGAGAAGAGAACTATGCACAGTGACTCTGAAACTTTGCTGAGGAAGCCCCTTGAGGCTTTGGCTAAGTACTGACCTGTGTTTGTGCAGAGAAAAACTGCATGACACTAAACTAAAAACATCTATCAGAAGAAAATAACTACTGGAAACTGTGAGCTGAACAAACACCAGAAATTTCATAGGTCTGAGAGATATTTGCATTCTGACTAACCAGAGTAGAGGGACTTTGCGGAACATCTCATAAATTCTATAGAACCTGTATAAAGTCAACACTTTAGGAATAGAATTAGCCTAAATTCTAGGGTAATAGTCATTCTATTACCTTTAAAAGTTTCTAAACAAATCTTGAAAGGACTAAGTTAATCCATTAGCAAATTAAATGCTTGATGGAACAAAACACTAAACTCAATTATGAAAGAAGACAAAAATCATTAAAAAATGTAGTAACTATAAGTCAACAATATAATCAAGCTTACTGAATATGCAAATGAGCATAAATATCCTATATAATAAAAGGTTAATATGCAAATAGACCAGTGGAACAACCGAACAACCGGTCACTATGATGTGTGCTGACCACAAGGGGGCGCACGAGGAACATGGTGGGCGTCGGCCATGTTGGGATGGTGGAGCAAGTGAGCGGGAGTGCCAGACCAAGGCAGGGTGCTGGTTGCTGTCATTGGGGTGAGCCTCTGGTGGTTACTGATAATTCTTTGCTCCCACAAGCCACGGTCCCACCAGATGCTTGTACCTGCTGCTGGTGCTGGCCCTGCTCACACCCACTGCTGGCACTGGGGCTGCCGCTTGCAACTGTTGCTGGTGCCCGGTGCCAACCCCGATCACTTGGTGCCATCAGTGGATGCGAGCTGCAGCTGCCAGCCCCAATCTCCCCTGAGGGCTTCTCTACCTCCTGCTGCTGGTGCCTCGTGCTGGTCCCTATTGCTTGGCACTATCAGCAGGTGCGAGCAGTGGTTGCTGGCCCATATCGCCCCTGAGGGATTCTCCACCTCCCCCTGCTCCTGAGGGGTGATCAGGGCAGCAGCCGCTGCTCTCACCCACTGACAGTGCCAGCCCCGCTCGTACCTGCTGATGGCATGGAGCAATTGGGGCTGGTGCCAGCAGCAGGTACAAGCGGGGTGCCTCAGCAAGTGCGAGAGGGGCTGGCACTATCAGCACGTGGGAGTGGCAGTGGTGGAAGCGGGGCTGCCAGCAGACAGGGGAACAAGGGCTACGGTGGGAGGGGCTGGGTGGGGACGCGGAAAATGGGCCAAAACCCACCCCTGTGCCCACTGCAGCCTCGCAGCCCACAGTTCCTTTCAAGGTGAACGAATTTGTGCACTGGGCCCCTAGTGTTATATAAAAACCAGAAAAAATAGAAACAAATGAAGAAATAAGGAAGATAATAAAATTAGCAAATAAGAATTTTAAAACAACTATTATAATTATATTCAACTAGAGGCCCAGTGCACAAAATTTGTGCATGGGTAGGGTCCCTAGGCCTGGCCGGTGATCAGGGCTGATCTGTGGGGCAACCAGCGGGGTGATTGGGAGGCCCCCACTGGCACCTGCCTTGGCCAGCCTGGAGCTGTCCCCTCACCTGCCCCGTCCTTATGCCACAGCTGGTCACTTCCCTCTGTGGGGCAACTGGTGGGGCAATCGACCCCCCCCTCCCACTGGTACCTGCCTTGGCTGGCCTGGGGTCTGCAGCCTGGGGGCAGCTCCTGCATTGAATGTCTGCCCCCCTGGTGGTCAGTGTGTGTCATAGCTACCAGTCATTTCACTGATTGCTCCACCATTCAGTTGATTTGCATACTAGGCTTTTATTATATAGGATAATTTAAAGAAAAACATTACAACAATGGGTGAACAAGTAGGTATCTTAAGAAAGAAAGGGGAATTTAAAACAAAATGGAAATTGTAAAATTGAAAAATAAATATTTGAAATAAAAATCTCATGAGATGAGCTTAACATATATTAGATAATGCACCACAAAGATTAATAAACTTGAAGACAGAACAAGAGATTATATAAATGAAAACACAGAGATAAAATGCTGGAAAAAACATCTCAGGAACAATTGTTCTGTGGTGTAACATTAAGGAGTCGAATGTATATATAATTGAAACACCAGTAGGAGACAAGAGAAATTGGGGCAGAGGAAATATTTACAGAAGTAATAGTTGAAAAATTTTAAATAACATACAAAATATAAACCCACAGATAAAAGAAACTTAGTGTGCTTCAAGCAGAATACACATATACACACTACACCACACTACAGTTGGTTATAATCAAACTAGAGGCCCGGTGCACAAAAATTTGTGCACTCAGGAGGGTCCCTCAGCCTGGCCTGTGCCCTCTCGCAGTCTGGGACCCCTCGGGGAATGACCACCTGCTGGCTTAGGCCCGCTCCCCGGGGGATTGGGCCTAAGTTGGCAGTCAGACATCCCTCTGGCAGCCCGGGAGCCCTCGGGAGAGGTCCACTTGCCAGCGGGGAGCAGGCCTAGCTGCAGTTGGCAATCCTTAGCGCTGCTGAGGAGGCAGGAGAGGCTCCCACCCCCACTGCTGTACTGGCAGCCAGCAGCCTGACTTGTGGCTGAGCAGAGCTCCCCGTGTGGGAGTGCACTGACCACCAGAGGGCAGCTCCTGCATTGAGTGTCTGCCCCCTGGTGGTCAGTGTGTGTCATAGTGACCAGTGATTCCCAGTCTTTCTGCTGTTAGGGTCAATTTGCATATTACCCTTTTATTATATAGGATAGAGGCCTGGTGCATGGGTGGGGGCTGGCTGGTTTGCCCTGAAGGGTGTCCCGGATCAGGGTGGGGGTCCCGCTGGTGTTCCTGGCCAGCCTGGGTGAGGAGCCGAGGGCCATTTTCAGACTGGTCACAGCCCCTTCAGGGTGGGGGTCCCCACTGGGGTGCCTGGCCAGCCGGGGTGAGGGGCTGAGGGCCGTTTTCAAGCTGGTCACACCCCTTTCAGGGAGGGGGGTCCTGCTGGGGTGCCTGGCCAGCCTGGGTGAGTGGCTGATGGCTGTTTGCAGGCTGGCCACAGTCCCTTCAGGCTGGGGGTCCCCGCTGGGGTGCCTGGCCAGCCTGGGTGAGGGGCTGATGGCTGTTTGCAGGCTGGCCAAGCCCCCCAGCAGGGACCCTCGCCCCATGAGGGTGTGGCCATCCTGGGGGAGGGGCTGATGATTGTTTGCAGGCTGGCCACAGCCCCCAGCCACCCAAGCTCCCAGTGGAGGCTGGCTGGAAGCAGGTATCTGGGATTTATTTAGCTTCTATAATTGAAACTTTGTTGCCTTTTGTGGAGGCCACAGCTGGCCAGAGCAGGCAGGAAGCTTGGCTTCCTCCATCGCCAGGGCAACCAAGCCTCCTGCTTGCTCCAGCTCCGTGGCTGGTGGCCGTCCTCTTGGTTGGGTTAATTTGTATATAGTCGCTCTGATTGGCTGGTGGGCGTGGCTTGGGGCGTAGCGAAGGTACAGTCATTCAGCATCTTTGTCTTTTATTAGTGTAGATTGTTATAAACTACAATGTGTTAAACAAATGATAACAAACAAATAATATTACAAACCACTTGGGCTTTTAAGATTACAAACAAACAAAATAAAACAAAAACAACTATAAGAATTTCACTGATTTCTCATCAGAAACAATTAACCCCTAGAGTGCCAGGGAGCACGATAGCGCTCCTCCTGTCTTTCGCCAAAAGTGCCAGGAGCGCTACCAAAGCTTCGAAATGGCATCCAGGTCTAAGTCTGCTTTTATTAGTGATGATGATATTGCTAAATATGTCAATGTAGTAAAGGTTTCCTTAAGTTTTTGAATATGTAACTTCATTTTTTTTGTAAGTGGATTCATAATTTTTTTCCTAAACTGCTGTAAAATCAGCAAAAATGCCTTGGCAATTTTAGCATAGTTCCTAGGATATTGGTTGGCATTAAAAGGGTTAAGAATTTAAACCAGAGAAAATTGGAACAACATTTTTGATTTGCTAGCAGAGGAGAGTGGGAACCTATCAATCTGGAAATCCATATCCAAAGAGAATGTTTTTGAAATGTAGTCAAAATAAAGACAAGGAAAGAAGAGAGACTTCTTCATTAGCAGACTTGCACTACAATAACTGTTAAGGGAGTTCTCCAGGCCAAAGGAAAATACTACTAGATAAAATTTATCTGTACACTTGAAATCTGTGTATGTAAATTATGCCTCATTACAAATCTTTCCTCTTAGGCTGGCTGTGAGGTCTCATCACTCAGTCAAACCTCCTTAAAGAGAACTGGAGTTTTCAAGTGGATTTTTAGCTGACTGGCAAGATAAGGCACTACCTGCCCTCTCTAGAGGTCTTGCCCCAATTCTCTTCCTTATCAGAAAAGATAAGAGATAACAAATGCTGATGAAGGTATGTGTACTGTTGCTTGAGATGTAAACTGGTATTGTAACTAAGTATGGAGATTCCTCAAAAAAAATTAAAAATAGAACTACCATATGATCCAGAAATCCCACTTCTGGGACTATATCCAAAGGAAACAAAATCATTATCTTGAGGAAATATGTGTACTCTCATGTTAATTGCAGCATTATTCACAAAAGCTTAGGTGTAAAAACAACCTAAGTGTCAGTATGTATGTCACATTTTATATATGTCACATTTTATATATACAGATTGTACATGTGATGTTTATATATGATGTGGGTATGTATATATTAATCAGCCTTCAAAAGAATTCTTATTCAGACTTTTTTTAAAAAAGGAAATTCTGTCACCTGCAACAACATGAATGAACCTGCAGGGCATTATGCTAAGTGAAATAAGCCAGGCAGAGATTAATTAACTTAACGGGGGCAATCCCTTCACAATGTTTACATATATCAAATCATCACGCTTTATGTTTTCAATATCTTACAATTTTATTTGTCAATTATAACTCAATAAAGCTGAAAAAAAATCTGTTCCTTCTCTCTACAAAATCCTCTCACTCCAGGAGTGTTAACGGCATGCACGTTCAAAAGGTGGTGGTCAATTCAACAGCTTGAGGAATTCTTATTTTTTAAAAAAGTGGGTTTTTTTTTGGGGGGGGGGGTCTAAGGATTGGGTCGGCTGAGGATCTAGAAAGCTATGGCCCAAGTTTGCCTTTCAGCTGGGAATTTTTTAGTAGCCCGTTTCCCTTCTCCACTTACCCTCCTCCACAAAAGATTAGGGGTTTGAAGGCCAGAGAAATGTATTTATGCCAGGGACTGTGTCTGTGCTTTGTCGAGGACAGTAAGCTTTCACAGGCATCTCGTACCCCACCACTTAAATGGACTCAGGAATGGTAAAGGGTTTTAGAGTCCTTTATCTTTAAATCTAAGATTCTACTTTTGTGGATTGGGGATTACTGTGTTTGGTTTGTGTGTGTATTGAGGAGGGAGGATTCAGTACATTTGAAATTTTTTTTGTAAGTGGTATTAATCTATGAACCCCCCTTTTCTTCACTAGTCTTTACAGTCATGTCTTATGAC
Organism: Myotis brandtii; assembly: GCF_000412655.1. Classification (NCBI taxonomy): domain Eukaryota; kingdom Metazoa; phylum Chordata; class Mammalia; order Chiroptera; family Vespertilionidae; genus Myotis; species Myotis brandtii. The sequence goes on along the minus strand of NW_005368456.1, from coordinate 1,448,518 downwards.
TATTGTTTTATAAAACTTTTAGTTATCAATGTATTTTCCCACTCATGTTTTTATGCAAACTTTATAATTTTACCTCATGAGATAGGATTATTTTTCTCATTTTACAGAAACTAGGCTCAGAGAAATGTGTTTGTACAACAGAGCTAGAACTGGGTCTTTGAGGCACCCAGTTCATCATCATTGCCATCACACTGGCTGGTATTATCTCACTTGGGTTGATCTTTGATATGCCTCTCCCTGTGGGCTAACTCTCTGGGCTTGCCTCTTAATTAGAACAACCCTGGCACCATACTAACCCCTTTTCTTGCCAAACTCCAACTCCTAGCTTCCTGCCCTTCCAATTCTAGGTTCCTATTCATTGGACTCTGGAGGAACCTGAATAATTCCACATAGACCTTCCCAGGTACAGACCACAAATGTGAAATCATTGTTTCTTAATCATAACTTCTCTGCCTTCATGTGTGCTGCATCTCAGTCTGGACTAACTCTAATTTATATGTTGGTGCCCTCTCACTGGGCCATTGTAACCCAACAGTCCTCCCCGGGCCCCTAAAGCCATTTTCTTATTGGCTTCTCCACATCTCGGCTTCCAGCATGAAATGGGAGAGTTCCTTTAACAATCACTAAGGGAGAAACAGCAGATTATAGTTAAGTTCCACACCTGTTTTCTGTGGGAAAGGGGCATCCTTCCTTATTAGCCACATCCTCTAAATTACAAAATTGAATTCATTCATTATGTGTCCCCTTGAATCTTTGCAAAGTAGAGTGAAGTTGAGAGGATGTGATGCACAGATTTCACCAATTCATACATATGAAATAAACCGTTTTACTTTACAGACTAATAATACAAGGTTCTGAGAAGGAAAGCAGTTTGATGAAGGTCACCCAGCAAGCTAGTGGCAAGACCAGCCTTTCAATTGTTCCCATAGTGCATCTCCTCTTAGGTAGGTTTCAAGGCGAGGAAGCAATGATTCTGTTTGGGAGATTGTCTCTCAGATAGAAAGAGGAGAGACACTGACCTCTAGTTGAATAGGCTCTATTTCTCAAGAGAAGACCCTACATTTATGTACTTCTGAGATTCCATTCCTTTGAGGAGGTTTGAGTGCAGGCCTCACCAGCCCCTCATTGTTTTCCCTTGGAAATATTTTTGCTGGGTTCCTATTTCTTTGCTTTGAAATATTGTTCTCATGCATGCTGCTCAACCCTGAAGAGTTGACGGTACAATTTCTATTTGTTCTTTTTCAAGTGTTTTCCACTTCGGAGCCCTCCTGCCCCAATGAGGGTGGTGGCATGGAATTCAGTGTGAATAAACTCAGTCATAGGAGCCTCATTGTATTTCTTTAAAAAAAATCAGAACAACCTTTGATAAGCATGTCACAAGGCTTAATTTCCCCCTTAGAATATTAGTGAAAGGCAGCGTAATGAGCACACATAAGATTGCAGACTTTCTTATAAGGAAATTTTATCTTCAAGGGAAGTCTACCTGCTTCTGGAAGGAAACAGTACTTTGCCAAACACACCCCTTGGCATTCCATGGATGCTCTCTGAAGGGAAGAGAGAGACAGCTCATCTCAGCAACAGATTTGTTGCAGGCAGTAAGAGGCCAATGGGGAGTTGAAGTGTTATCTATTACAGTTATTATTCTTGCTGTTGTCATTATTATGATCATGTTGCAAATTCACTTAATGGTAGCAACAGGGCCTGGGCTCAAAAAGAGACTCAAAAAAGATGTAATCCCTGTCCAGAAGCCTTATTTTCTTAGAGCCTGATGTTTCCCCAGTGATCCATTCTCACGGTCCTCTGGTGCTTATTGTGTGGTCTGCATGCTCAGCCCACCCTGGCCAGATGAATGTAGATAAGCAATGCTATGCACACAGAGGAACTGCCTCACTCACAAGCACTTTACTGCTGCTTTCGATAAACCAGAATTCTTTCCAGATAACGTGACAAGTTTATTGACATCATTATGCATATACTACCATCTTCTCCAATAGGATTCAGATGCCTGGTGAGTTCAGAGAGCCAACTGCATAGACCTCTGATTCTCTTCTTCCACCACCCTCCTTGCCTGTTCTTGAATACTCCAGATGTTAGAGAACTCAGCTCCTCTTAAAGCAGTCCATTCCATTCTTAGTCCTAATAGAGATTCCTTCTTTCATTAGTGTCTTATGTGTCTGCTGAATCCCTTGTTCTCTTTTCAGAGAGCTGCTTTCTCTAATTCATACAGAAATGCAGAGATTTCTTCCTCTCTTTGCTCATGGCTCTGCTCCTTCTGGAGTACTCCCTAACACTGGAGCTCTCTTTACATTTCTGGCTTCTCTTTTGTTGTCCTTCAGGATCCCAGGGCATCATCTATAAATGGGCTGATGATTAATAAGTCTCCCAAAGTTTAGTGGCTTAAAACAAGAAATAAATCATTATTTGTCATGATTCTGAGCATTGGTTGGAGAGTTGCTCTGCTGGTTTCTCCTGGGCCCCTATGTGCAGATGGAAAGCTTGACTGGGCTGGAAGGGGCAAGGTGGCCTCACTCTCATGTCTGGAAGTTGGTGCTGACCATTGCCTGGGACTCCTCCGTTCTCCTCCACATGACTATTCTTTCTTCACTAGGCTTATACTGTCCTTCTTACATGGTGGTCTCTAGGCAGTTTTCCAAGAGGTTAAAAACATAGCTTCAAGGCCTCTTGAGACCTACCCTTGAAAATAGCACTTTATTTCTGCCACATTTCTATTGGTCAAAGCAAATCACAAAGCCAACTCAGATTCATGCTGTGGAAATTAACTCCATCACTTGATAGGGTATGGCTTGTTCTTCAGTCTAGCACACCCTGTCTGCTGGGACATCCAAAAGGTACGTACAGAAGTAGAAGGTACAGATGAAGCAGGAGGGCTTTCTCCTTTTCTCTTGCCACTCTGTTCCTTCATTTTCTCAACACCAGTATCTCTGGGTATATGGATACATATATTTTTTCTTTTTCTTTTTTAAAATATATTTTTATTGATTTCAAAGAGGAAGGGAGAGGGAAAGAGAGATAGAAACATCAATTATGAGAATGATCATTGATTGGCTGCCTCCTGCACACCTCCTACTGGGGACTGAGCCCACAATGCAGGCATGTGCCCTTGACCAGAATCAAACCTGGGACCTTTCAGTCTGCAGGCTGACACTTTATCCACTGAGCAAAACCAGCTAAGGTACCATTTTTCTAAAAAGACTCTCAATGATTTGGGAAAAGAATTATTACACAGAAAGTATAATCACAGCAAATGTAAACATTGCCTTAAATCTCAAAACTGAAGAAACTTAAAGACTTGGTGAAGGATCTTCTATGTCTACTTTCTAATCTTTCAGTCTGGATCTTTTGCCTTCAGTTCAAGGATTTCCTCCTCTCCAATATCAAGTTTATTGTTCAAAGCTCTCCATCCAAATGTCCACCTTCACCCTACTTTTCTTTTAGGTTACCTTGCCTCTTCATGAAGGAAGAGATATTTCCCCTAGAGCCTTTGCCCCTTCCTGATATAAGATGACTTAAGTTTTAATCACTTGGTCTCAGCACCCCAAACCTTCACTAATGTTGGTCATCAGTCAAATTTAATAGAACAGGCACAGGATGGGTGTTAAATCCCTAGGGAAAGCTGAACATGGAATTGTCTTTTGAGATTTTCTTTTTTACTCCCTTGTGAAGTCTGAGGCTTCAGTTTCTTTTGTTAGGAATCTATTAAAATAGAACCAGTTCCCAAGGATAAACACCAGGGTGCGTTTTTGTGTGTGTGCATGTTTGTGTGGGCCTAAGAATGGTTTAGGACAATGGGTTTTTCTCAATGAAAAATGGAATCAATGGAACTGCCATTACTAAATGATAACATTTTATCTCTCTCCTACTCAGTCTTAATGCTTGCCAGAACCATAAAAGTCTTTTGCCTTAAATTATTAATTCCATGGTTCCCAACATAACCCCAACCATACAATCACACACAGTCACCTTTAAAAGAATGTGCTGCCTCCTCTTACTATATCTTGAAGGAAAATCTATCTTCTTATAACCTCCATTCACCAGTAATGATTTTCCCCTGAGGACACACAGACAAGGTCATCTTTTTTGAGAGGCTTTCTCTATTTCAAGATAACTACCATTTCCTTCACAAGTCTATATTCTTATCTAAACATTGAGGCTGGCTTAATAAAATGTTACCTGACAAATGTTACTTTCATGGATGCAAAAAAGATAAGAAAACATATTCATGCTCATACCTATCATTTTAATTCTAGATAGTTCAGTTGTATATCTAATAGAAATCCAAATGATTGGACACAGGATATGGATAATGAATGAGATATTAAACATAAAATGTTAAATCATTAATTCTGTTTCCATTTCTCTTCTTTTGTGTCTAAATACATAGTCAAAAAAGACAAGAAGGAAAAAAGACTATGGAAACAATCTATGTTTAATCTAATAATTCTTTACCCTACCCAGACAAGTACCACAAATCTATTTAATAAATATTTTATAACAATCAGTAATATTTATTAATCATCTACTATACACCAGTCACTGTCTATTTGGCACCTAGAAAACCCTTGACAAATTCCCGTTGGGTAAATACTAGATATCACTTAATTAAAAAAACTTTGTGAAGTAGAATTATCCTCATTTTCTAGATAAAGACCATGGAATTTGGAGAGCTAAAGTGAGCAGGCCAAATTCTTGCAATTAGGAACTATAGTACCCAGGTTCTTCTAACTTGACTCAGTGCATATCTGTCCTGGGCACTGCAGGTTGTGGGGTGGAGACTGCACAAGCAATTTCTCCTTTGTATCTTTCCCTCTACATGTGAAGAGAATCAGTCAGGTCTCAACTTAGAAAGGAGGGGAGTACTGAACTGGTCCTGAAAAAATATAATAGTGGGCAAAGGAAGCACAGGAAGGGACAACAACAGGGAGGGACTGTGTCAGGGTGCTGGGAGAGAAAGGAATGTACCAGGGTGCTGGGAAGGTGCTAAGTAGACCAGTCTAGCCAGATATGGGAAAACTCATTTGGGCATTGTTGGGAGGTTGGTTTGGAATTCTGTGTTAGTTTTGACTATAGTCTTTGAAATAGTTTGACTGTGGGGAGCCTTGAATAACAAGTTAAGAACACTTGTTACTTGGATTGATCAAGACCCAGAGCACTGGTTGGCCATGTTTCCAGAGGTATGGAGGAGTCTGTTCAGGGAAGATTTCTCCTTCTTGTTGATGTTAGGCAAATTCTGGGTTGCTCTTTCCTCACCATTGGTATGGTAAATTGTAAGATTCAAATTTGGCTTTGAGAATAGGAAACAATAGCTGCTTTCACCTGCTTATTTGTCACAAGAATTGGGAAAATACAAGATGTCAGCAAAGGGAGAGGATACTTGTGTACATAGTGATCTCCCTGACCCTAGAAGTGATTCCTGCACTAGTAGGAGCTTGATTTAAATTTATTCCAAAATACCTTCCAAATGAGAGTATAAGAATTTAGAATTCATGTTTACTAGTATGTGCATCTGAGACTGGGACAAAAACAATGTGGGATGGAGCAGCCATAGGTCAAGTCCTCTCAGGACAACTGAGAAACGCAAAGCACAAGTTCTTACACACACACACACACAGGAGTCATCTTTCTTGTTTAGCCTTATTCCAAAGTAAAAAAAACAAGAGATAGGTTTCCCTTTCCCCTCAGCTTGGCAATGTAACTGATTCAGGCAAGAAGAAAAGTTTTCAGTTCCTGGTCTTAAGTTTGCCATCAGGAGGTTGGTCTGAGGTGCATTCTCAGCAACCAGCTGTTTCTCAGCTAATGCTTCTACCTAAATCATGCAGTTACACCAGGCCTCCTACAAGTCTCATGACATTATTTTTGCAATAATTTCACATGTTGCTACATAACCTCTCTAAGCCTGTTTCCCCATCTGTCCAATGAAACTGATGATATCAGGGGGAGAGGAGCATTATAAGGATTAAATAATACCACTAAGCAATTTGCCAAATATAATACCTGGCACCTGGTTAGAATCTAATTCTTACCTCATACTGCCACATCTAGGAAAAGTAAAATATGATTTCACTCATATGTGGGATATAAAACTAAAAACAACAAATGAACAAACAAGACAAACAAACAGTCAGACACAGATAACAATATGGTGGTCACCAGAGGGAAAGGGTGAGGGGAAGTAGTAAAGGGTAAATTGGGGTCATATATGGTGACATATTTAACTTTGGGTGGTGGATACACAATGCAATATGCAGATGAAGTACTATAGAATTGTACACTTGAAACCTATATAATTTTATTAACCAATAAATTTAATTGAAAAATGAATCAGAAAAAAATGACCTGTTTTGTGAGAGAAGTGTATCAACAAAGATAGGAAACTATTTATTATTAACATTTTCCCCAGTCAGGTTCTAAATTGCTTTGGTTCTTCATTCCAAGATTGGTGGGAAGAAGCTCAAATGAGACAGTACGTAGAAAGCCCCTTGCAAACTGTTAAAACCCTCTACCTGTGAAGGGCCATGTTAGGCCGGGGAGCCTGCTCCTGGCTTTGTAGCAGCAGTGCTAGTGTCGGAGGCCCTGCTACTGCCAGAGGAGGCCCTCATTATCAGCCCCGCATGCCTGTGAATGATGACCATTAGCTGCCCTGAAGAGGTTTTCTATCATCATGCCTTCTTCTAACTCCAATTAGTGCAGCCTGTGTCTGTTCTGCTTCTGGAAGCCTTGGCCCAGAGGCTGCTAATAGAGAAGGTCACCATCTCTGGCTAGCATGACTTTCCAAGAGAAGATAAATGACTGATGAACCCATGGAGAGGGGAGAGACACTTTTAATTAACAATGCGGGGTGGACAACAGAGGGCTGGTAGGAAAAACAGAATGCAAATGACACTGCTGCCCCAGTGGCTGCTGCCACTCTAATTGCTTCCTGGCACTGTCGTGGGGCAGGCTGATGACGACGTATCTCACTGAAGACCTCTCCAAAGCTGTTTCTAGGGGTGGTTCGGAGAAGGGCAGAGACAAATTCTGCCAGAGCTTTCTGTCACCAGCTCCATTGTGTGTATCTTCTTAACTATAGACTTGAGGCTACAGCTCAACCCTCCCTTAAATGTAGACCTGGACAAAGAGTCACCTCTAACTGTAATCATTTCAACTTTTTCTTTAAAAACAAAACATATCTATCTATCTATCTATCTATCTATCTATCTATCTATCGAGACAAATTCTGCCAGAGCTTTCTGTCACCAGCTCCATTGTGTGTATCTTCTTAACTATAGACTTGAGGCTACAGCTCAACCCTCCCTTAAATGTAGACCTGGACAAAGAGTCACCTCTAACTGTAATCATTTCAACTTTTTCTTTAAAAACAAAACATATCTATCTATCTATCTATCTATCTATCTATCTATCTATCTATCTATCATCTATTATTCTTCTAGGGCAATGAGTGGTTCTCAGACCTCAGTGTGCACCAAAATCACATTAAAAACCTGTAAACCAGCATAAAGCCCCTCCTACCCCCAACCTATGGGGTTCAAGGGATCTGGTGCTTTAACAAGTTTCCCAGGTGATTCTGATGTAGGTAATTCTTAGACTGTAATTTGAGATACCCTATTCTAGGCATTAACAATTAAATACAGACCTATGTCATATAGTTGAAACTGGAAGAGACTCTGGGGATATCTATCTAGCACAGCCTTTCATTCTACGAATGGTGTCACCCAGTGGCTAAAGGCACAGACTCCAGCAAATGTCCAGAGTGTGAATCCTGGCTCAGCATCCTAAAAGCTGCATGACTTGTGGAAAGCTACTTAACTTCCCAGTGCTTCAGTTTTCTAATTTATAAAATGGAAATAGTATATATTGGGGATGGTACCTACCTCACAAGATATTTTTGTAAGGTTTAAATAAATTAATTAGGGGAAACATTGAGAAAATGTTTGGCATATAGTAAGCATGCACTGAATATTTGTATTCTCCAGGAGACAGAGAAACAGAATCACTTCTAGTGATATAAAATAAGGAATATACATTACAAGAATTAGACCATACACAATTGTGGAAGCTGGTTATGTTGGCTATTTAAGGCTATAATTTCTGCACTTGGTGCTAGGCCTGAAATTGACAGGGCTAGGAATATAGAAGGAAAGGAATATAGAAGGAAAGATAGACATAAACTGGAGATACAAAGAACAGACTAGCACCTGTAATAATTAGCTGGAACAGTGTCTCTCACTTTCTTTAATCTCAATTATGCTGTTGACCTACAAGATGAGTAGGCAACTTGAAGCACAGAGCACCATCTACACACTTGGTTTGGGACTCAGAGAAGTTTAAGAAGGGGAGGGATCTGGCAGGAGCTGGAGGATCTGAAGGCCCAACTATTCCCCATAACAATCTAGTCAGCCAGCAGGCTGGTGACAGTATGTATGAGCTATAACAAGTGCCTGCCCTATTCATTGTTAGAGTACAACCATATACAATGTCCCCCTTTCAAAACTCATGTGACTTAACTTGGAACACTAACTTGTGGCCAACTCTAACTTGGAACTATATAGGGAACAAAATTCTAATCTTAACTTTGAACCATGCAGAGAAGTAAATTTTAGGGTTTATAGATTTAGCTTAGCTAAGTAGGAATAGTACAAAATCACTACATTATCCATTTCTCTTAATATTTGTCAGAAAACTGAGACACAGATGGAAAGTAATTTATTCAAGGTCACACAGCAAATGTGTAGGAGAAGATTGACAAGGGCCTGGACCTATTCTTTTCTATTTCTGCCATTCAAGCCTCCTGGTTCCCACAGAGATCTCAAGGGGGTGTTTATCTGAATAGTCAAGAGGCTCAAGAGGCTGATGAATCTATTTCAATAATACATTTATTGAGGACATGCCAGGTGCTCTGCCTTTATTCAGTAGTAGTCCTCACCCTCAGACTGCTCACAGAAAAGAAAACTGCATTGATAAGTACAAAAAAGGCTGAGGGCATATATGCTTCAAGAGGACAATGGTAGTGTTTTAAGACAGAGCTTTATGAAAAATGGGATATGAAGATAACATCAGGGCTTTTGTCTTATACCCAAAGCTCATTAAGCCTAAGTCCTGCCTTTCAACTCTCTTACCCCTTGATATCCTGCCCCGTTGAAGCAGGGAATATGGTTTGTCTGGAACTGAGGGGTTTCTTACTCTGCAGGACTTCCAGTGCTAAAAACAGTCTCTGGCATACTGGGATGAGTTTGGCTACATGAAGGCCAACAAAATAGAGTACCTTACTGAAGGGAAACAACAAGTAAATAAGCAAAGCCAGTTTTGGATCAAGTACAGTATTCTTTTGGCTATTATGGTAGAAAAATCAAAACAACAACAAACCCACACAAAATAAACCAATGACCCTACAGCTCTCAACTCAACAAGTGCAAGAACCACTCATAATAAATAAGCCAATAAAAGGAACCAGTACTCTCCAGTCAACCTTCTTGGAAAGTTCTTGAACTTCTAGTCCCATTTAGGTTCCCAAATCCTCTTTAATCTTGTCTGTTTTCCACAAAGTTATCAAAGACCATTTGATGTTGGGTCCCTGTAGCTTTTACTTGTGGTCTTTCACTGATTTTGACTTCACTGTTGCTTTCCTCATTCTTTCTGATTAAGCAGACCTAGAGAAGGATATCCACACTCAAAGCACCCAAGAAGGAAGGACCTTAAACAGAAAAGAAGGTACTGGAGTCCATGTTTGGTGCTAATGATGAGACAGCCACTTAAGAAATTCTCCAGCTCTTTGGATGGGAAGATGGAAACAATCAGGCGCTCCAGTCAAGACTTTTAGCTTTCACCATACAAACAGCGTATCAGATGAATCACCTTCCGCATCTACCAACCAGGGTCTTTGTTCGGCTTGTTCAACTAAAATTAGCAGCCCATTCACGATCCATAATGGCTGGGGAATTATCTCATACACATGAGACAAAGGAGAGGAATCCGAAGAGGTGCCCCTTCCCCATGTCTCATCCACAAGATTCTTCTCCTTAAAAAGGCACTCTCAAGCGTCCAATTTGCCGCAATTACAGCAATCAAAAAAGCATTCAGCCTCCTTCCGCACCTGACGAGCCAACTCATGCGTTCTCCCCAACAGTGGTGGGGTGGATGCTAATGAAGCTCCCACCCCTCTGGTTCCAGCTACAGCCATGAATACCACCCCGACTCCCACCCTCACAGCTGGCTCACAGTCCAAGGGACTTAGTCATGCCCATGCCACATGGTTGACCTCTAGCTGCCTAGATCCACAAGGACTCACTGGTTCTCCAGAAAAAGAGGGCAATTTGCCTTTGATATTAGCTTATATCTCTCTACCCCCAGATGCTGGAAAATAACTGATTATGGACAACCTCCTCCATTTTGTAAGTTTCTAAGGGTGGATAAAGAAGTTCCTGCCGTGATAACAGGTGCAGGTGTAGCGTCATGGAGAAGCCGGGGCTTGTCTGATTGCTGCATTGTGTTAGCTTCCATGGCACTTGAATGGGAGCTTTGTGAGTATACAGTCTCCCCAGATTGCAGGAACAGGCTGCTGCTGGTGGTGGGGTGGGAGGTATGTTGATTAAAGGCATATTAACAAAGCGCAAATAAGTCCCAGCTTCCTCTTCTCACCTGCTTATTTGTTTTAGTCTAATGGCTCTTGGGAGAGCTGAAAATGTTATTTAATTATTCCTAAGCCCCATGTTACTGCTACTATGACTCCTTCTAGAGCATGCAGTCCCCAGAAAGGCATCAATACACATTTTTATGAACCACTCCAAGCTTGCCAATAGATGTACAAAATCTACAACTACTACTCCAAACAGTCAGGCTGGTACTGAGTCATCCACAGGGACCATCTCTGTGCTAATTACTCCCTGAAGCACTCTCGCTGCCCACCCTCGAGGACACTGCTGCAGTCCTTAGATTATCACTCACCATATTTCTCTCAATCCCCACTAAGAGTCTTGTAAAATAATATGCAAGGGCTTATTGTTGGTAAGGACGGTCACTGAACCCAATGGGACATTCTCTCACTTTCCTCAAAAGTAAGATGGAGGTAAAACAAATAACCTGAACTTCAAAGGTTATATGAGTCTCACATGAGATGCTTACAGAATACCTAATGTTTGATTGTGTAGGTGCTCAAGTAAAGTTGATTATTATTTTATCATTGTTTCTGTCATGTCAATTGTTAGGTTATTTTCTAATAACTTTCTCCAGAATGTCTTTTTATCTCCCAATCTGACAAGTTCTCCTAGAGCAGGGCACTTCTAAATTTTCTCTTTGCCCACACAATTTACCAGGCAGCTAAAATTGGAAAGATCACTAGAGTGGGAGCCAGGAACCTCTGGCTGGAGTCCTGACACTGGCCATGACTACCACGTTCCTCTCTCTGATTGTCTTTCATTAGGTGTCTTTGTCTCCTCTGTGCCCACATTCTTACATCCCTCCATAAATGGCCTGACCTATTGAAATCCTACTCCTTCTTCTGGCTCAAACCAAATGCCCACCTTCTGTGAATCCCTTCCCTGGTTGCCTTACCTATGCTGGCCTCTCTTCTCAGACCTCTAGTCACTTCGTGTTAGCACCATTTTGCAAAACTCCTTCCCCTACTGTGTTTTCTATATGTACATAACACTTTGAAATCAATGGCCCAGTGGCCAAATCTGGCCTACTTCCTCTTTTTGTCTGACCTAGAACTAAGAATAGTTGTTGTATTTTAAATGGTTGGAAAAAGTCCAAAGAAGAATCATATTTTATGACACATGAAAATTATATAAAGTTTTGATTTCAGTGTCCATGAATAAAGTTTTTTCAGAACATGGTGGAACTTATTTGTTATGAATAATCTACAGTTGCCTTCACACTACAATGGCAGCATTGAGTAATTGCAACAGAGACTCTACGATCCCCAAAGCTTGAGTTATTTACTATGTGGCTCTTTTCAGAAAAATTTTGCTGGCTCTTGCTTTAAAAGTATAAAAAAGCCCTTCATATTTGCACATTCATTTGGTTCTCATAATAGGCCTATGTAGTATCTCCATTTTCAGAAGTTCAGAAAAGTGAAGCCACTTATCCAAAACTATACAGCTTTGAGGTTGCAGAACTGGTAGTCTCCATCCCACTTTTCTGACCACACCAAGATCTGCACTGCTTTTCAAGTTAGCCAACATTTCAGGTAACTCTTTGCCTTGTAATCTATTCTTCATCACATGCCTCACTTAGTATTTCCTAGGAGAATCCTCAAGAAATCTGGTCATGTGGAAATGTGAGCTTGCATCAATGGCTCCCAGTCTCTCTGAAATTGGGTGTAATTGTTAGCAAATGAAAGTCATGCTGGAGTTAGTTGGGTTGCACCTTGCCAACCATAATTCTTTCCTTAGCTAACTCTAATAAGGTTTAATTGGGGACGCAGGGGGAGGGGTGTGACATGTTGCTGGTGACTACTTTTTGCCAGCAAAATGCACAAATGAGTAGCAGCTAGTCTTTGGGAGGGGCAGATGGAAACTCTGGGTGGGAATACCAGGTTCCATGGAATGCCCTCCATGGCTACTGGGACCACTAGCTAGGCCTTACTCCCTCCCACAAACCAGAATTCCCAGTCTCTTACTAGAAAGTACCTCCCCGAGACTACCCAGAGTGACCAAGAGTACAGTCAAAACTACCAACTACTACCTCTGTGGAGACTTTCATTTGAGTGATGGGTAGCATATTTGACTTCTCCACAGAAGCAGAATCAATAAGATAGGTATATAAAGAATAAGATTCAGTATAAGGAATTGGGTCCCACAATGACGGAAGCTAGCAAGTCCAAAATCTGAAGCTTGGACTAGTAGGTTCAAGATCTAAGAGCTGATGGTGCAATTCTAGTCTTATGGTAGTTAGAGAATTCTCTGTTGCTGGGAGAATTTGGTCTTTTTGTTCTATGTAGGCCTTCAACTGACTGGGTAGGACCTACCCACATTGGAAGTGCAATCTGTTCATTCAAAGTTGGCTGATTAAATGCTAATTGCTTTCAAAAATACCTTCCAAGTTATCTACACTAATAAAAGAGAAACATGGTAATTAGCGTACGACCGCTACCCTTCCCATTGGCTAATCAGCATATCCTTCTGCAAATTAACTGTCAGCCAAGATGGCGGCCGGCAGCCATGCACTGAAGCGAACAGGGAGGCTTGCTTGCTCCAGTGACTGCGGACTCCAACGTTCCCTGCCTGACTTGCCGGCC
>NW_005368456.1:1400551-1434182 GCF_000412655.1 Myotis brandtii | reverse complement strand
CCCTGCTCTGTGCATGACGGGGCGGCGCCCCAACTCCCCAATCGGCCCTGCTCTGAGCCTGACCAGGGGCTGCACCTAGGGATTGGGCCTGCCCTCTGCCACCCGGGAGCAGGCCTCAGCCAGCAGGTCGTTATCTCCCGAGGAGTCCCAGACTGCGAGAGGGCACAGGCCGGGCTGGGGGACTCCTCTCACCCCCGGAGTGCACAAATTTTTGTGCACCGGGCCTCTAGTCACATATAATTAACCACCACAGCATGCATAAACACTTTTTCCATTGTCTCTCTCTGACAATTCCTATTTTGTATGTGTTTCTAAACAAGTGGATTTGAGGAGGTGAAGCAGTTGGAGAGCCATGTGATGTTCATGCTTCTTTGTTCAGTGTGGTCTAATAGCAACACACTCTCTTAGGGGATACAACTGTCACAATTGTATAAAGCACTTTTCAGTCCACACTCTCATTGGTTTCTCATGTAGGACCAGTAGTCAACTGGTTCAATGTACTCATTTTCCAGATTAGGAAACTGGGGTTTAGATGGCAGAGGAGGCTTGCCCATGTTATCCTACACGGTAAGTCTGTGGGAGAGCCAGGACAGCTGAGTAGGTATCCCAGAGTCCTGTCCAGGGTTTTCCTGTTCCATACCCAAGTTTGTACAATTGGCAAATAATGATGCCAGAATACAAGCTACTGCTTTAAGTAGGTTTGGGATTCTTTAAACAAAGGGTCTGGAGGAAAAATTGTAAAAGACTGATACTTAGTGGTTGTCCCAATTAGCTCATCCACTTGGGTTTTCTCTGCCTCTCTTTGTTTGGACTAGGCTATTTCACAAGTCTGTACAAATAGAAATTAAGTTGCAGTGATACAGTTGTAACTATTCTACTTATGAATAATAGGAAAGGAGCAAAGGGAAGGCCAACTATTATAGGCATGACATTGGTGCAGCTTTGCCAAGAAGGTAGAGTTTAACACTCCCTGGGAAACCACTGGTCCATTTCCTGCAGATGGCTGGGGAAAGGGACTGGACAGGGGTAGAGTAGACACATGCCAGTAAAGTCTGGGAGAAACAGGGAAGGTGCTTATCTGCCAGATACACCTGGGAACAGGTCATTGGCCAGAGTAGGCATGGCCACTGCAAGCACGGGAAGATTTGAGATATTTAATCCCCTAAGCAAAGGAGTGTGCTCCCTTGCTCTCTTGGTTCCTGGTGCTCTTGGTTTGGGCTCTCTTGGCTCTCACACCCCTGCATTCTCCCACACACAATGGACTAATGGACTGGAACTAGCCTGATGCTGCACTGGACCTGGCTGCAATATGGAGCAGAAACTTTGGACTCTGACTTTGCTTCTGGCTTTACTGAAGGGTTGTAATTCCATGAAAATAAAGCTTTCAACCATATCGCATCCTCCCGTGGGGGCCTCTGGAAATGCTTATTCCAGTGATATGTCTACTAGCAATGGAGAAAGAACACCCACTCTTTTCTCCAATAATAATAGTAATAATAATAGCAAATAATTCCTGTCCATAGAAGTGCAAATTGACCTGGAGATAGTGACCACTTTTCTAAACTTACGTCAGCAGTCCATATTTGACTGAAAATATATGGTACTATGAATTTGCTTTTGCATTCATGTAACCTTCATTAATTACTGAGTTAAAAAAAGAATCTTTGGCATGTATTCATTTTATATCTATATGAGAATCATGATTATATTCTTTCTTAAGTGTATCCTTTAATAGGTCTTAGTGGGAACAATACATTCGCCTTATTTTCTTGTGTGGTATGAACAATACACACCTTACCCAAAGAGTAAATTGAAACTCCTGTGAGCTTCCAAATATCATGGAGAATAACAGCTCATTTTGTAAAGTAGTGTCAAAAAGCACCTTCACTTTTATCATCTCATTTGGCAGCTGGATCCCAGAGTGGCAGAGCTACTGTTTCAAAAAAGAGGGCCAACAATTTGGATGTAATGGAAGTTTCTGAGAAGTCAGTTTCATCACCAATAATGTTATTCAACTCTCTTTTTCACATTTCCCCTAGAGAACAAAAGCTGGTTTTACGTTTTAATGGATTTAATTACCACATGGAGATCTGAACAGATAGAAAAGGAACAGGCAGTGTGGATGCAACGATGGTCTATTGAGCAGCATTTGAATTAATTTGGAGTTTTCATCCCTGTGATTAGCATGGTTATTAGTGTTAATACTTGAAGTTCTTGTTAACATGGTGTTACTGTGAATTTGAAGCATTAAAACAGGCCTGATTTCCTAGTATTTGTTTGTTTACATATTAATCAGTCCATTCACAATTGCTATGGTGCTGGCTTATAAACCACCCCCTTGCATCAACTTCTCAGCATGACTTAATAAAGAATGATATTGGGTCGCATTTAGTCAATGTTTAATGCTAATAGGTTGTCCTTATCTATTTTGGTGACTTCTCCATTGTGGACATTCTCTCCTTTGTCATCAGACCACCATGGAGAGGAAAAACAACCTCAGAGCTTATGGAAACAGTCTGAATTGGGACTTAACATACCAGATCTCTGTTCACTTGAACTCTTGGGGTGACAGTGGGAGAGCCATGCCTCTGCTCTGGGCCTCAATTTCCCTTCTGTAAAAGAAGAGGTTTGTATGAGATGATCCCTGTTCCATTTCACCTGTATGGCTCAGAAAGAAAATCAAAATGGAGAGATGACTGGACAGTCATAGATATGTAAAGTTGTGATTAAGAGATCATCTACCCTAATACATTAATTCTTCAACAGAGGACAATGAGACCCAAAATTGGTGAGTGATATCCAAGGCCAGAAAGCAGATTAGGGTCAGAGCTGAACCTGTGTGCAGATTTCCTAGTTTATAACTGGTGTCATTTTTTAGTTATAATAACATAGTCTTAAAATAGAGTAAATAAGATATCAGACAATGAGACTCATATAATTTCCACCTAGTTAGTATAAATGTTAACTTTTGGCCATGTCTGTCTGACCCTTCTCCTTTCCTCTCTCCCTTCCTCACTGTCTCTCTTTCATTTCTTCCTTCTCTCTCTCTCTCTTAAATGTAATATTAAAATCCAGCTGAATTCAAAATCCTCAAATGACCACCCTCTTAAGCAACCACTATCCTGAGGTCATTGTTAATATTTTTATTCCATATGACATATTCATTTCCTATTTGATTCATTAAACCTTATTCACTTTTCCCCTTCACTGGTTTGAAATTATACCTTCTATCTCTTTTAGGTGGATCCCTTACATTTTTAATAATCCTACGTGACATTAAACATGACCTCCATTTAATAAGACTCCTAAGCAGAACTGATGCTGTTGTAATAACCTGTTTATTATTGAACAGGAAAGGAGTGAAAGGGAAGGCCAAATAAAATAGGTATGGTCCTTTTGCCCTATAAGGTAACGTCCACACATTGCAGGGATTAAGGCCTGGATATCTTTAGCAGCCATCATGCAGCGAGTGTCCAGAGTTTCTCTTCATATTAAAGCTTAGTCTTTTGGAGCCCTCATGGTCTGCTGCAGGCCCCAGTTACTAGACCCCCTTGGTTGCACATGTTACTGGGTGAGACAGGGCTCTTCTCTATTCCCTAGGATTATATAAGTTTGGGCTTGGGAAGGACCAGGAGGTTTTTTAAAAAATAACCAATGAACTTCCCAAGCTTTCATGGGCTTCTGATGGGTCCAATCCATGACCAATCCATTCTTTCCCCAGACTAGAATGACAGGCCTCTATGGTCACCATTTAGACTCCTATTGTGCATGTGCTTACCTCCCCCTTTATTGTTTTTTATCCCTTCCCCAGTGATAGGCAGGGAATGCACCAGTGGTTTCCTGGGAAGTGTGTGAAGCTGTTACTTCTTGTGAACCGAGCAGGCACAGTGTCCAATTCAGCTCTCCAGCTCCTTGAGCTCAACAAAGTCTGACTCTCTTTGCTTCCTTCTTTTATTAATATCTAGCTGCCTATGCTAATACAGCAAGGTAAATGTAACCCACAAGATTTAAAAGGAGAAACAAATAAGAGTTTTGAGAGGCTAGGTAGGCTGTGATATGGATTGGGGTAGGAGTACCTGGTAAGACAAAAGACAAGAGGGTTTGATGGAGGGGAATTAAAACATACATACACATTTTTAAATTCTTCTCCTTGAGAAATAAAACCCAATAACTCTAAAACACTACAAATGTGGTTTCAGACTATGTCAGCAGGTTGCATTGTGTTCTCTACTCCACAAGCAATTCTTTTTTTTTTTTTTTTTAAGAGAAGTAAACTTTATTTCCTTGTTTCTCAAATAGAGTTGGCTGAGCTGGTTGCTTTTTGGTAATTAATCAAAGAGACCAAATCCCATATCCTCGTCCGACTCCTCCGACTCTTCCTTTGCTTCAACCTTGGCTGGGGCTGCAGCAGCAGCAGGAGCAGCAGTGGTGGCAGCGGCCACAGGGGCAGCAGCCACAAAAGCAGATGGATCAGCCAAGAAGGCCTTGACCTTTTCAGCAAGTGGGAAGGTATAATCAGTCTCCACAGACAAAGCCAGAACTCGCTTGTACCCATTGATGATAGAATGGGGTACTGATGCAACAGTTGGGTAACCAATGTGAAGGCATACGCTGGCAACATTGCGGACACCCTCCAGGAAGCGGGAATGCAGAGTTTCCTCTGTGATGTCAAGCACTTCCGGGTTGTAGATGCTGCCATTGTCAAACACCTGCTGGATGATCAGCCCAAAGGAGAAGGGGGAGATGTTCAGCATGTTCAGCAGTGTGGCTTCGCTGGCTCCCACTTTGTCTCCAGTCTTAATCAGCTGTACATCACTCAGGATTTCAATGGTGCCCCTGGAGATTTTAGTGGTGATGCCTAGAGCCTGGAAGAAGGAGGTCTTCTCTGGCCCCAGACCAGTGTTCTGGGCTGGCACAGTGACTTCACACGGGGCAATGGCACCAGCACGGGCAGCAGCTGGCACCTTATTGGCCAGCAGCATGTCCCGGATCTCAGTGAGGTCCTCCTTGGTGAACACAAAGCCCACATTCCCCCGGATATGAGGCAGCAGTTTCTCCAGAGCCGGGTTGTTTTCCAGGTGTCCTCGGATGGCCTTGCGCATCATGGTGTTCTTGCCCATCAGCACCACAGCCTTCCCGCGGAGGGACATGCGGATCTGCTGCATCTGCTTGGAGCCCACATTGTCTGCTCCCACGATGAAGCATTTTGGATAATCATCCAGAAGTTGGATGATCTTAAGGAAGTAGTTGGACTTCCAGGTCGCCCTGTCTTCCCTGGGCATCACGGCGGTGCATCAGGGATTGCCACGCAGGGTTTAAAGACGATGTCACTCCCACGAGGACGCCTGGCGAGAGCCACAAGCAATTCTTATGCACATGTTATATGTAGGGGATTGATCATGCTGAAAAGAAAACTGCAACATACTATGGGATCAACCTGAATTAGGGAGGACTATAGTCCAGCCCTGACACTACAGTGACCTTGTTTCATTTGTTTCACCTTCAGCTTTGGATTCTTCTTCTGCACACCAGGGATCTAACATGCCCTTGATGCTCTAGCAATCTAAATTTGAATAAGGAGAATGTTTATCTGTTCTGTTGTCTTCTCTTTCATTACTCAATCTCTTTTTTATTGTCAATTGTTTTTCTTCTCTTTTCTTTGTTTCTTTTTATTTTTAATGTTTTTATTGATTTCAGAGAGGAAGGGAGAAGGAGAGAGAGATAGAAAAATCAATGAAGAGAGATAATCATTGATCAGCTACCTCCTGCATGCCCCACACTGGGGTTCGAGCCCACAACCTGGGCATGTGCCCTGACTGGAAATCGAACCATGACCTCCTGGTTCATAGGTCAGCACTCAACCACTGAACCACACCAGCTGGGCTTTACTTTGTTTCTTTATCTCCTTCTTTTGGGATGGCTTCTCACTCCCCTCCCTCATGGCTAGTCTCCTTCCACGTTTAGTCTCTGCATAGTTCTTCCTCATTACCTAAGTACATGTAAATTGGCCATGCTGCTGATGCGGAAGCAATTTTTTAAATTGGTTAAAATGTACCAACGTCAATGTGACGAATTCTTCCACTTTTGGGCTCCTCATGATTTTAATCATCTAAAATCAGCCTTTCAAAAAATGACAGCCTGAGGACCAAATTCCCTCAGCATCAAAATTTTTTGCTTTGTCCTTTGATGGTGTGTGTGTGTGTGTGTGTATGTTGTGTTCACCAAAGCTGTTAGTGGGTATGGATATTATTTAATTCATCAAGTAGCATTGAGCACCTGCTGTGTGCCAGCACTGGCTGGAGAAGTGAAGATAAAAATGAATAATATCCAGAGTGTCTGCAATCAAGTTGAGTCTTGGGTACTTGGTGGGTGAAAGCACGTAGGCCATGGTTCAAAGTATAGAAGGGTGCTTTGGCTGCATTTTAAAAGTATTTCAGTGCAAGACCAAAGAATGCTTTATTCTTACCTTCAGCAGAGGGTCCTTGGGTGTTGTTGAACACATAGTAAGCTGTCGCAGCCTGGGAACAAAATTGCCATGAGGGCCTGATAATCCATGGTAAAGGGCTATCTATTAGAAGCTGATTTAGTGAACAAGTGTTAGGCATATTAACTGCCTTTCTAAGCATCAAATCTCTATCTTGGGACTCTTACATTCAGGAATATCATTGCTAGCAGAGATAAAGAGAATTGGGCCCCAGAGGGACCTTAAACTTGCTTATTCAATCAGCTATGAGTGGAAACCAAAGCCAAACAAAGCTGGCCAATCTTGCCTGGGTTTCAGGCAAAAAAAAAAAAAAAAGCAAGACAGACCATAGTCCAGGGTGCTGCTTGTAAAAGGTAGGCCAGGCCACAAGTAACCTTGGCTCATTGAGTGCCCTGACTCTAGATAATTAGGAAGTTCTCTTGTCATCAGAAGGGGGAGTAGATGGAGAGGGAATGATCCACTTTACCAGGAGCAGGTGGCACTCCCATCAACACAGGAGTAGTCGTTGCCCTGATGTAGCTTGAATGAGTTTATAGGAGGAGCAAGAATTTGCTCTCCTCCATCAGGACCCTGGATAAAGGACATTGTTAATAAGGTGAACAGATGCAGGATGGAGGAGTTGGCTCAACCCCAATCCAGTTTAGAGCAAGTTTAGAGACATGGGCAAAGAACTATCTGGAAACATGGTGAATTATATTCTGATTCTAAATAAATGCTCAGATGAACAAAGTGACTTAACTAAGACCATGCTGTTGGAACAAGGCAGAAACAGGTCATCTGACTCCCTCCAAATCTGGGGTTCTTTCCATCTCACCACAGCTACAGGACAATAAGCATGCTCTAGGCCAGGCCTAGGGCCACAGCAGGTGGGCAGAGCACCTTGGACAGGGCTAAGCATAGAAGATGGGACTCCTGTCCTTGGGGAGAAAGCAGGTCAGAGAAAATGGGAGTACAGTAAGGCAGAAGCCACCTCCAACTATCCCATTCCAAGGTAGAAAGACCCCTGCTCTTAATTTTTCTAAAAGCATCTATATAATAAGTGGAAGGTGTGGGAAAATTATGAGTGCTTGTGATAGAAGTTTATACTGAGAGGGATATAAACAGATCAGAAGTACTTTGCTCAAAGTCAAAGAGGGACTGTTTATTACTCCAAGAGGAATAAAGAAGGTTGTTTATCTTTAGCCGGTTTGGGTCAGTGGATAGAGAGTCAGCCTGTGGACTGAAGAATCTTGGGCTTGATTTCAGTCAAGGGCACATGCCTGGGTTGCAGGCTCCTCCCTGGCTTGGGCCCTGGTCAGGGCATTGTTCAGAAGGCAACCAATTGATGTGTTTCTCTCACATCGATATTTCTCTGTCTTCCCCTCTCTTTCACTCTCTAAAAATCAGTGGGAAAAAATATCGAATGAGGATTAAAAAAAAAAAAGAGAGAGATCATCTACTCTGTGATGTGACACCATGATTTTCTTATATCCTTAGTAAAATCTGTGAACAATTACAAAATATTTGATAAGAGTAGATTTGGGGGGGCACCATCAAAAGGTCTGAGTCCAGTCCAGGGTGTTGCAGGGAAAGACAGATTACATGGGCAGTGGCACAGAGACAAGAAGTAAGCAGAGGGCTCTAATGAAAATCTGAGGAAGAGCTTTGGGATATCACAAGTTGTGAAATGTGAATTAAGGCCAGGCTTAATCAGACCTCCAAGCAGCACAGTGGCCTCATCTGCTTTCTGGATTCCACTTGAGCATCCTCTGTGCCCACTGAACACTGAGCTTTCGATGTCAGGGACTGTCTCCACTGTATCTGAACTTTCCCAGTGTCTAGCACAATTCTTGACACACAGAATGCTCTAAACAAGTGTTTGGAGAATGAGTAATACTCACAGCTCTCTCCTCAGGTCAAATGGAACACCAAGGAATCTATATTGTTTGTGGCTATTCTGTGCTCAGACTGAGTTCTCTTTCATTCACCACTTAGCTGCTATTGAACTTATTTCTCCAAACGCTGTTACTCCAAATTTGATTAATTTGAGCTCAAAATGACATTTCAAACCCCCTGTTCCCAAACATGTAGCTCATCAGAAATGCCTCCCACTATTTACAGTTTCACTTCATTGAAATATGATCTTGCCAGGCAGACAGCAATGTGGATTCAGTGGAATTCAATTTTCCTGATCACTGGCTTCATCGATCCGTCTGTTTACAAAGGGCTGACGCAAGCTTCAAGCCACCTCTCACGGATGGTGGGTGAGCCGCTATTATGTCTGTTATGTGAAGCATTGTTAGACTTCAATGATGGGATTCTGAAGGACCACTTTATTATCGCTGTGTTAAGTTTTATTGAAATCCTATCATGGGCCAGGAGTTTTTACTATGCGTTCATATTTAATCTTTACAGCTGACATTTTGTAGGTGAAGAATCTGAGACTCGGAGAACTTGGAGGGGAGTGTTATCCATGGATACAGAGCTGGTAGCCTGTACCTGTACAGCCAGGATTCAAACACAGTTGTTTTGATTTCAAAAGTGAATATTGTCCATTATGTTAGATTTTCTTCTTGGGAGTCAAGGCAGGGGAGGCAGAGAGAGGTGATCAAGAAAGGAACTCAAGACAAGCTAAAAGGGAAGAAGAATGACTGCAGTTTATTATTTAACATACTTGCCCTGATCCTCATTGTGTCTGTATAGACATTTGTCAGGATAGCCAGAAGGCCACTCATGGCACTGGCCTGTCCCTGCCCCCCTGTAGTGTGAGCTCCTTGAGGGTGCACTCGAAACATGTGCACTCAGGGTGGCACACAGACCCAGAGGAGCAATGAACAAATTTGGTGCTAGACAGTAGGTACCTTGAGGGCAGGGCATATAGATGGAAGCCCAAGAAAGAAGCCTTTGTGGATCCTGCAGGAAGGCAACTTTCTCCTTGGGTTTACCAGAAGGAATGACCTGGGCATCTGACTCAGAGGTCAGAAAACAGGAGGGGACTCTCCTAGAATTCCAGTACACGAGGTTGCTTTGCCAAGCTAAATCCACCTCAGGATAAAACCTGCACATTCTCTTTTCTCACCCAGGCAGTCAGAAAAGTATCTCTGTGGGACCTGCCACAGCTCTATCAAAGTCACCAGACAATGACTACTGCATTTTTCAAGCTTCAGGAAACTTCCTCCTTGTTTATAATTGTGTCAACAGACATATGTTCCCTAGTAGCTACCCTCAATTTATGAAATGCATAGAAATTCTCTAAGGGAATCATGTTTTTCATGCAGTTGGGAGCATGCTTCTCTTTTCAGGCAATAATTCTACTTGATATCAAGGCCAAAACTGATCAATAATGGCCCTCAATTTTACTGAAAACTGAACTTGGCATTATGAATTTCCTTCCACAAGTTGGATAGAGCTGTCACTTTTTAAATTATAAAGTCTGAGTGTTTTCACAGACCTTCTACAGGGTTGATTAACCAAGGACAGGATCACATAGGAGATGCATAGTAAACCTGAAGTAGGTGAGGCTGATGCTATTATTTCTATTTCACAGATGAAGAGACTGAGGCTAGAGAATGTATGTGATTTCTTTAAGTTCACACAGCTAAATAAATGATGCTGGGATGAGACCTGGGTACTCTGTTGTCTAGTTCAATGTCATGCTGTGTGTTAAGGCTTGATTCCTTCCTGCCAACATCCTATAATCACAGTCATACTTAAACATTTTTTTAAAAATTGATACTTAGAGAGAGGAAGGCACACACACACACACACACACACACACATCAATGTGAGAGAGAAACATCTATCAATGGCCATCTGGGGAATGAACCTGCAACCTGAGTATGTGCCCTGACCAGGAACTGAAAATGCAACCTTTTGATGTACTAGGGCCAACACTCTGATTAACTGCAAGGCCAGGCCACAGTCATACTTTTATCATTAAACCTTGAATAATATTCATTTCTCCTAGAAAAAGAAATCAGGATAAGCTCAAACTGTTGTTTTAAATACTATCCAGTTCCATTCCAAAGAGAGAAACTTGAAGAAGCCATTCTGGTGGGCAGTAAAAGGTCATAGTAGGTTCAGTGTCTGGAAAACCAATACCGATTTCAACAATCAGGTTATGAAGCAAAGTCTAAGATGATCTTTCTAATCCTATTAAAATCTAACTCCAATTCCCAACTCAGCTGATAAAAGTCCAATTATATTGCAGGTCTAAAACTCTCTCAGTCAAATATTTTATTGCTTTGCTCTACTTGTGCTAAATATTTGATTCCTCACACACACAAAGCATCAAAGATTTAAAATGTGTTTGTGTCTGTATGCACACACATGCACACATCTATATTGTTTCTAAGCCTCAGTAATTACAAGGTAAAATTTTTAAAAAGATAATGTTATAAAGATTGTCTAGAAATTGATTAATCATCCTGATTGATATTTTGTATTCCCAATTGGAGAGAGAGAGAGAGAGAGAGAGAGAGAGAGAGAGAGAGAGAGAGGATGAGGAATAGAAATATTTAAAAAGAAATGAATAGGTAGAGCAGCATGTCTTTGACACATGCACAACATTAATTAATAATCTATAAACTATATAAAGTATACTACAGTTTATAAAGCACTTTCACCCATGAACATTTCTGCTGTGACTCAACACTATCCTATCTATGACATAGGCAGAATAAGTATAAATATCAGTGTTTTATAAAATGAGGAAACAGGAAAATAGAAGCAGATCTAGAGTCCTATTTTGGAGCCTCTAGTCCAGTACCTTCTCCTCTGCTGGCATTCCACACACATGTGAGCCTTCACTACCATTGCACTTACCAACAGAAGAAACGATTACAAGTGCTTTATGCTTACTCATTTAATATCTAGATGTTTAGACTCTGATTCAAAATGCAATTGAACTTCATCAGTTTTATACCTACCAAAATATAATGCATGGTCTACCTTGGGGAGAGAGTTAATTAGGAAAAAAAAAAGCTAACCACAAGCTGTGTAAATGGTGTAGTTTCAAATGGTTTGTGCTGCATTTGTACAGTAAACACTCTTCAAAATACTTTGTCCTATGCAACCTCTTTTTATCTTCATCAGAGCCCCATGAAATGAGTCTTACAATCCCCATTTGGTGCAGTGGAGAAGCTGAGGCTCTGTCTCCTAGGAATAAGTCACATTAGCCACTAGTCACCTTAGCTAGAAGCCATGCTATTGGTGCTGGTGGGTTGGATGTTGGGAGGGAAGTGGGAAGGGGAAAAGTAAGGGATGGGGAGTGTGGTGGAGGTAAAACCCAAGGGATGTGGGTTGGCTCAGAGAACAAAGCCCTAGAAGCAAGGTGAGGGATCACTTTCAGTAGTCCCAGGATCAAGGTGAGGCTTCCCTTTGTTTGTGTTTCAGTCTTCACTGGCATCTGTCCTCCTCTCTTTCCAGATTTATACACCTTCATCATGAGTCCTTTGTGTGTTCAGGAGACCGTGTACACAGATATTGTTCTTATGGGGCCCCTGTAATTCCATCTGTACCCAGACTCTGGAGTCTGATAAGGAAAGAAGGCAGGTAGAGAGGGAGCGGGGAGACCAGCAGCCATGGTCTCTTGTGACAGCCTGATGGGATGAAATAATTCTCAAGTTTCACAGCCTGAAACATGTACATGTCCTCTGAACTCATGGTGTCAGCTCTGCTACACCCATAGTTGGGTGCTGGGACCGTCTCACCCATTTCAGCACCTATGGTGCTAGTGTCTTGGGTCATAGTGAGGACATAGATCATGAGTCCTTGACTTCCAATCACCATTCAGCAAGAATGCCTAGTAAAAAATTTAATTTTTTACTTTAACAATTTATCAAACACTGAAAATCAGCACTATACCAAGAGCTGGGAACAGAGGTAAACTTCTATTTAATAAACACTTATACACCATTCACTTGATGCTAGGCACTGGTTTGTTTTATTAACTAATTTAATTCTCACTCCAACAATAAAAGGGATATTATTATCCCCATTTTCCAGATGAGAACACTGAGACACAAAAAGGTTAAGAAACTGAGGTCGCACAGTGAGTGCTATTAGAGCTGGAATTTAAGTCCACACTGTATAAGTTCAAAGTGAATTCTCTTAGCCATTGACTTTCAAAATTTCTGCCTTAAATATTTTGTAGTCCAGAAGACCAGACATATATATAGTCATGGTAGATTATAGTAAGATGTGTGCAAGGTACTGTAGAGAAAGTTTGAACAAGTTGTACTGGCTGTTGTTGAACAAATGGTACTGCTTGGCACTTCTCTAGTCCTTGACCATCTCCCACACTGTTCACACTTGCCCCCTACTGATCTAGTCTCACATTTAACTCAAACACCCATCCTATTACTGTCAGGGAGGATTTAAGGCTTCCTATGGCAGGAGTGTAGGGCACATGGCATCAAGGTGGCCTGGTATCTGGTCCTGCTTAAGTCCATGCTCTCTAAACAGGTGTCTCCTGTCTTTATCTTCTGACCAAGCCCAGTGCCATATAATTGGCCCAGTAAAATCTGCCTCTGACTTGGCCCCTGCTTGGCTCTCTGGAGAGAGTACACTCATTTTTCTCTGAATGAGAAGGGGATCTGTCTGTAATGTTTAAATCCTCCTCTAAGACCAAGTCTCAATGTGCTCTTCTGCCTACTGAAGTAGGTGGTCCCTTCCCCTCTCACTGCTTCACGTATGGCTCTCCAATGCTTTGGCATGGAGGATGACCTTCTCTGTGGAAGAGGGCTACTTCTTGGTCAATGGTCCTTGGGCATTTTCCCACTGGAATTTCTGAACTAGCCCTTTGATGTCTTGAACTCCTTTAGGACTGAAGCTCTGCTTTCTCTCTCTAGTGCTCTTTCTAATTCTACCCAGAGGTCCTGAGACTGCTGAATTATGTCACCAGCATTATCTTCCTGTCCTAGACACCTCCATTACTACTCTTCTTCCCCAATATATGCCAGGACCACCGTCCATCTCCATAACCGACATATATTATGCTCCATTTATTAACAACCCTCTCCTGTCCTCTGCAACTGTTTCTGCACGAATATTTTGATGTCTCCTCCAGCAACCTCTGCAATATGAGTAATTTGTCAGCAATCTTCATGCTTGAGCTGTTATTTATATGAAAGTTTAGCCATTGGTCTCACCTTATTTTTTTTAGATGTTTTGTCTTAAGAAAATCAACTACTTCTGACACTGAAAGACTCCGGCACTTTTCACTTGGCTTTTTCTTTTAGATCCATAAAACAAAGGCTCTGATTATATAATCAAATGGAGCAGAAGATGGGGGTTTGGTACCAAAGCACTGTACTAGGTAAATTTGACATTTATTGAGTGTTTAAGATATGCTTCTTTTTATTTTCTCATCTATCTTAACAAAGTTCTATTAAATTGGGAGTTATATAATCATGTTACAAGTGAGGAAACCAAGGCATAAAAAAGTAAATAACTTGACTGAGTCACACAGCAAACATGTGGTGGAACCAGTTCTCAAATCCAGGTCTGCCTGCCTTCATTCTAACTACTTAACTTTTCTTTTCTGAGTCTTGGCTTCTTTACTGTAAAATAAGGGGGTGGGAAGGATCATAGGACTTCAACAGTCTCCTTCATCTTGAGAATGTAAATCCATCAGTGTAGATTAGAGCTTAAGATGGACCTTGTCTCCCTTTCCTTCTGCTTCTATAATTCTCTGTGGAGAGGCAGCAGCACTGTCTTTGAGTCTGAAGGCTTGTCCTGTGAAGGGGGCAGCTGGCTCAATCTTAGAGGCATGAAACAACAGACACCAGGAGACAATCATATTCAATTTCATAGTAACTTTCTAACAACTGCAACAAATTTAGGGTCTTATACATATTAGGAGCCTAATACTTTTTAAGAACAAATAATAATTTAGAATTTTGGAAACTTGTAGTGAAAGACAATCTGAAGGCACAAGTTGATCTAATTTAGAGACTAACTGTGATTTGAAGTTAGGCTAAAGTTTTGAGGATGCTCAGTAACTAAGCCAATACTCCTCCACCCCCCCCCCAAAAAAAAACACACACAAAAAAACCAACAACAATCAAACAAACAAACAAAAACACCCTTAGATTGGGAATGACTTGAGAGGTCATATCACCCAATATCTTCATTTTACATATTAGTGAACTGAAGCTGGGTGAGGATAAAGGGTTTCATGGTGACTCAACCATAGGACAGTACACTGAGCTCTTATCATCCCATGTTATGGTTAGAAAAACTTAGTGGTTAATGGGTTTTCCTGAATTATTACATTCCCCACAAATGGAGGAAGAATTAAAATCTGAATTGTAAGATGACCTGCTCTCCGTGAAGATTGAAGTGAAGGAGTCTTTGCTACTATGCCCAGTGTTAAACATTTTGGAGAAAAGCCCTTCATCTCAAGGGCATTAATTCAAATGCCACTGTAGTTCTTTGCAATTGCAGTCTCTGCCTTTGTTATTATCAGTATGTTGAAGAATACATGTAACAGTGTTAAACTCACTGAAGATGCTAAGCTCAATCCAATAAAAAAATTTGACCAAGATCAAATTAGCATTTCATTAACTATTTTAGATATAATACAAGCTTCTTTAACAATGATGCAGGATGTCTCTGAATTGATAATGTATTGAATTACCCTTCAAATTTAAATTCTCCCATGCTTATAAGACAAGTGCAAAAAGATGTGGGCTGACAAAACCAAGACACTTCATCTTCATCAGAGAAGAGGCGTTTCTTTAAAGCAATGAGAATGATTTGTTTGCATGGCAATTCTCAGAGTAGAGTTACAGAAAAAGTTGCAAAAAGGGACAGAATGAACCCAAAGCCCAACTTTGGGTAAGAGCTTTTGAGACCTCATGCCAAGGCCCCTGGAGAAGCTAGTGGTGGAGAGGACACAGTCAAAACCAAGACTATGGGAGCTTCTCTGACTTGCAAGCTGACTCTGAGTGTGGTGCCTGTCAGGTCAAACTGCATCATCCACAGAACGTGGGAGCTCAGCTAATGTGAGCTGGTAGAGTGGGAACAGAGATCTGCTCTGACAGCTGGAGCACGAAGCAGGAACACTCAGGCAATGGTGATATGAACTTGGTTAAGTGCAGCATCGTGGTGGCAGAGTCCAGATGGAATGCTTATTTAAGCAGAACCCCAGGATTCACTGAGGGTGGGGAGGATATACAGGATCTGATGCCCCAAGAAAAGGGATATGGCAAGACACAGGTGGATTGTCTAGGCTTAGAAAAATGGTTAGTGTTGATTGACACTACAGTCTCAGCTGGAAATTGGGGCAGAAAAATCCATTCATATTGACTGAGCAAGCGCAGTAGGAAGCATGTGAAGACTGTAACTTGGGTGATGGAGCCTGTTAGGTCAGAGTCCACCTTGGCACAGGAAGCAGAAATTTGACTCAGGGAAGAGAGGTGGGGACCTCAGTGCCTACCACCACACAGGTCAGGAAGGCAAGGACTAGAGCTCATGCTTTGAAGGCCACTGCTCATCTCTACACCAGAGAGGGGCGAATGGCAAAGAGGGCATACAGCTGCCATTCTTCTGATTCAGTGTCTGGGCCTCTTTCTATCACTTTCTATTAGTGTCCTGTCAGATACTCAGGAACTCGCCTCTTCCAAAGCAGAGATGGCTGCAATCCAGTCAATGTGCTGCTCTACCAGGTAAGATATATCCAAGCTCACAAGAACATAGTTCCTAAACCCAACCTCAGTTTATTTCCTAGGATGGTATAAATGTTGGGCTTTGATGCTCAACATAGAAGGAAAAATAGGGTAGAAAAAATTTGGGGGTGGATGGAAAGATTTTTGTGTCATGCGCTAGTTGTGAGTCAGCAGTACATTATTTTCAAAGATTCTCCTGATCTAAAAAATAACCATTCAAAAACCCTCTCACATTTTCTAGCACTTGAATATTTCTAAAACATTATGCAGTTTTATGATCACAACAACTTAGAAATATGAAATATATTTTAGTATGCTCATTTCATAGTTACAAAGTTAAAGCTTCAGGCAATGGAATCATTTGTCCATAGTTACGCCAATAGAAGAGTAACTTGCCCAGACTTGCTCCTGTGATCTTCTGAGGCCCAGACCCTTGGGTATGTAAAAATGGCAAGACAGATTTTTTTGAGCTACTGCAGTAGGGAAAAGACTTCAGTGAATAAACCAATCTCAACTCCACTGAACAAAAAGAAGGAGGCTTTTAAAAAAATAGGTAATAAACATGCTTTCATTTTTTTATTGTGATGTGTTAAGGTGAAGAGGAAGAAAAGAATGTAGGAAAAGGAATAACAGAGAAAAAAATCTCAAATCTTTTCTAAAGAAAACTTTGAAAAATATTTTGACTTTAAAATTGGATAGATGGGTACCTCCAGAACTTGTTAGGAAAATGGCATTTGCTGGGGCATGCTGAGGGAAAAGTACTGCAGGCCATTAAGGGGTGGGCGGTCAATGTGATCAGGCCATTTGTGTTTGCTAACTGGTGCTTATCAAATTTGGGTTGGCACCCTCCCACAGAGACTGGAACTGTATCTTTAATAGAGTCTAAAGACTATCTTTTTTTTTTTTTTTTTTTTTTTTTTTTTTTGCTGATTACATTTCAAAGAGATGGGTCTCAGGTCCTTGAGAAAGACCTTCCTGGGCTGTAGAAGATAGATCTCAAAGGAACAGAGAAAGGATTTACAAATGACAAGTTTTTTAAAGTAAATGTTCTAAGAAAAGGAAGATCAGGGGCTTATAGTCAGATTTTGGCTGGAACAAACAGTAAAATCTTTGGGAGTGATGAGATCTCTCAGGCAGGCATTTTAAGGGGGCTGGAGTTGTTATCCTAGGACATGGCCATGAGCTGATAAAGGCCATGCCAGCGTTTGTTCAATCTCTTAGCGTGGGAAGTAGATGAAGTCATTGGTGCCAAGAGTTCTACAGCTCTCACTTGTCACCATCCCAGGTGGTCTCCCCATTTTAGTGCTGGATGAAATGGATCTAAGGCTTCTGGAAATGTCTCTCTTAGGCCAGCCCTAGAGAGAAGCCTGTTCTGGTTTTAGAGTCCTGAAAACCCCATGCCTCATGTCAGAGCCATGCCTACTCTCAATTTCTCCTACTAAGATCCAAGCTAATGGATTATTTTCTTCGTTAAAATAATAGGCTAAAATACTATCTCCCTGCTTTCTGCCTTGTGTCTAAGGTGTACCATTGTCCTGCAGCTGTTATATAGCTATGGCCGTGCACCCTAGAGGGAGCCAAAGTTTTCAGTAAATGTATTCACCATAGGCTCTGGAAACATTACTGAAAAGCTCAGGGGGAAGCAAAGATATTATTATTATTTTCCACTGTTTGATTTATGTGGCATTCATTAGATGATTATAGCTTTTGGGATTTGATGGATGGAGTAGTCGCTCTTGTCACTATATTTCTGATCTGTAGCTACTCAATAATTACCATGCAGCAAAGTAGGGGCATGTTCAAGAATGCTAATGAATTATCAGTTTTCTTTAAGCCTCATTAGATTTCTTGATAACAAAACCTCCCATTGACAAGATCTCATCTAACATGATTTTCCAAAGTCCCTTGTTGCTTGTTAAGCACAAGACTATCTCTGCATGCATGAGGTAGTTTGGAAACCACTCCAATTCCCTGCTATGCTATTGTCTCACACGTTTATTTTTGTTAGAGCTTTTTGTGTGTACTTCTCTGGTATATGAGTGTTGTGGAGGTGGAAAAAGGTAGGCTGAGGTCTCTGGAGAAAACAAAAGAAGGGCAATACTGAATTCTATTATGGAATCAAATTCTCTAGTTGGAAATTATTTTAGACTCAGCTTGAACTATTGCCTTTCACTCCCAAATCTATTTTTCTCACACAAGTGAATGGCAAATGATTCACCCAGTTCTTTTGGCCAAAGCCTAGGCATTATCTTTGATCACCTTCTCTCCCTCAGCCATCACATCCAACCCATCAGCAAATTCAGTTGGCTCTACCTCCAAAAGTAATCCTAACTCTGTCTTCTTCTACCTCCATGACCATATCTCTAGGCTAAGCCGTGGCCATCTCTCTCCTGCTCGACTGCAACCACTACATCCCTTGGCTTCCTGCTTCCATTCTTACCCCTTAAAATCCATTATCCTCAAAGTAGCCAAAATGATCTTCATGAAAATAAATAAGATTGTATCTTCTGCTTCAAACCCTCTAACAGCATCCTGTAGCAAGTAGAATAAAATTAAGACTCCTTGACATGGTCTACATGGTCCCATAGGAAATGGCCTGTCTCCCCTCAAATCTCTTCTAGCATTCACCCCATTCTTCACCACCCTCAGAGCTTGCCATTCCTGTCCTCTCTGCCTGGAGCATTCTTCCCTTCCAGCTTCACTTGGATGGCTCCTTCAAAGCTTAGGTGTTAGCTCAAATGTCACCTCAGGGTAATTCTCAGAGAACAACCCCCACTTTCAGACACTTGATAAGATTGCTGCACTTTATTTTCTTCATAAAACATGTCATTGCTTGGGATTTTATTACATTTTTATGCCTATTTGTTTATTGCCTGCCTCCTTTGACTTGAATATGCATCATGATGGCAGGGACCTTTTTATTTTTGGTCACTGCTATATTCTTAACACCTAGGAGAGTGCCTGACACATAGCAGCAGCTGACGAAAATGTACTGCATGAATGAAGAAACAAATGAATGGATAAAAGAGTAAATCTAGTACAACTCATTTCTTTTTAAAATGAAAAAACTGAAGTCCTAACTTGAAAGTGACATGACCAAAACTATAAAGGGGAGACTTATTGTCCTGATTCTGACTTTTATGTGTTCCTCCCCCTGCCCAACATATAAACTGCATCTCCAAGTGTTTCTTAACCAGGGCAATTTTGCCTACCAGGGGACACTTGACAATGGTTTCATCTTGTCAACAGACAGGTTTTCAGTTGTCCTAACTGCAGAGAGGTTGCTACTGGCATCTAGTGAGTACAAGCCAGGGATGCTGCTAAATAGCCTATAACACACAGGACAACCTCCCACAGCAAAGAATCACCTGGCCAAAAATGTCAATATTGTGGAGGTTGCAAAGCCCTTCTTGCATTGCCTTGGAAAGGCAGGATACCCCCCCTACATTCTTTATTCTTCCTCTGAGCCACTGGAATAGCTTACAGAAGCCAGTTGTCCTATGCTGCCTCAGTTGCCTTGTCTGAAATGAACAGCAGTGCTCCATCCAAGAAGGATGTTGTCTTTGACCACCGGATTCATCTTTTCCCTCTCTCAGTAAAATTCTTTACCATAT
The DNA here is from genome assembly GCF_000412655.1 of Myotis brandtii. Taxonomy (NCBI): domain Eukaryota; kingdom Metazoa; phylum Chordata; class Mammalia; order Chiroptera; family Vespertilionidae; genus Myotis; species Myotis brandtii. Next base: position 1,414,434 of record NW_005368456.1, on the reverse strand, counting down.
AATTAGCATAGGACAGGTCACTGAGTTGACATTTAACTAAGATTACTTATGAAGTTTGTTAAAGAAATCAGTGGCCCAAATGGTCTTTTCTGCTCATTTATATTATACCAATCTTTCAGTCAAAATTCTACCACTTCCTGGAAGCCGATCCTAGTCCAGGGCAGAATTAATATCTCCCTACACCATATTCTTTTAGCACTCACTTTATAGTAATTAAAATGCTGACTTAAGCCCTAGAGTTGCTTGTTTTCCACCACCACCACTGGTCTATGCATTCCTGAGGGCAGGCCCAGTCTCAGCAGAGCACTGGGCACAGAGCAGCTGCTCTGGAAGTGCATGCTTTAGGGAAGACACAGGTTTCTGACAGGCTGCATATCCACCCAGAGAAACAACAAAGAAAACCTGGCAAAAAAAGAGAAAAAAACAAAAAACTCATGGACACAGACAACAGTGTAGTGACTGCAGGGGGTGGGGGGGAGGAAGAGGAGGGAGGTGGAAGTGGAAGAGGGTATAGGGGGATAAATAGTGATGAACAGAGACTTGACTAGGGGTGGTGAACACACAATATAGTGTACAGATGATGTGTTGTAGAATTGTGCACCTGAAACCTGTATAATTTTGCTAACCAGTGTCACCCCAATACATTCAATAAAAAGAGAAAAGGAAACCTTGCAAGATGAGCATAAAAAAAGGAAAACTTTCCTCTTTCACAGCAGCCAAAGGAAGCCAGGAGGCAGGCATGTTAATTGATGTATCTTTTCAGAATATTGCTTCTCTTTTGTGGATGAACGCAGGCATTCATGAGGCAGGCAAGTGGAACTAGCTCTCTTCCAACTTGGGAACAGCATGAATAAGTAATTATCTCTAAGGTGGTAGGGAGGGTCCCTGGAGCTGGATGAACAGTGTGGTCTCTGCAAATCCCTAAACCCTTGCCAGGGACAGCATGGGTGGCATGCTGTGTTATCAGCACCCGAAGGGAGATAAGGAACACAAAGGAGCAACCCTCAAGCTGCCTTCTGGGGAAGCTGGCTGGCTTGCTTTAAGCCTGGTATGCTATTTAACTCAACACAGCTGCAAACAAACAAGATTAGAAATGAATGATAGATTTTCTTTTAAAATAGAACATGAAACAAAAGCATTTTTCTTCGTCACTGTGGGCGAATGGAAGTGCCTGCTTGAGAAAAGCAATTTCAACAGACCAATTCCTTTTCATAGTAGCTTAAATTACCTGTTTAAAACACAAAACACTGAACCTAGAAAAGCCTTTAGAAATATTGCCGTGTCTACATGTTATGGATGGAACAGCTGAGACCTGTGGAGGAGAAAGAACTTACCTCCAAATCACACAGCACACCCATGGAAAAGCCAGAATTTAGAACTTGTTTTTGAAGGGCTCCTCTCCCCTGGGTCCTATTGTGTATTGTGATATGGAGAGCGGAGGAAGGTCAGTGGATCTGAGTCTCAATACCTGGGCTCCAATTGTATCAAATGACAAACTGTATGATTGAGGGCAAGTCACTTCTCCCTGCTTCACCTTCCCATCCATTAAATAATGGGCTTTGAACTGAATGATCTGTAAAGTTCCTCCCAGTTCCAAAGTTATATAAATAATTTCAGTACTTAATAATAATAAACAACCAAACAGATAAATAAAAATGCATGGTGTGCCTACTATGTACTGATGGGCCAGCAGAGGACATTTGGCTCAGGTGGACTAGAAAGTCCTGAATGAGAAAGTGGCCCCAGCCTCATTTCCTGGAACAGCCAGGGGTCACCCTATCCAGCACAACAGGAGGTGGCTGCACCCAGAGCAAAACAGCAGGCCAGGGATAGATAGCAACAGCCGCTTATAGCCCACAGCATCAATGGTCGGCCGGCACTAGTCAGTCTGAAGGACAAGGAACTCCATCTAATCAGACTAGAACACTTACATCCTCCACTCTCCTCCCCTTGCGGTTTCTGTGCATGAAATTCAACCCCAAGGACAGTGGAGATTGTTTCCCTGGTTGTGGCTCCATCCCCATTCCCTCTAGTAAACTCCCCTCTTGCTCGCTGCTTCTGCCTAAATCCTTGAGCAACTCCAACCTTACCCATACCAGACACTATTCTATTTTTTTTACATGATAGCATCTAATGTTCCATGCTCAAGTATCACCTCACTTCTTTCCATCTGAAACAAGAAGTATTTCATTATAGTCTCTACTCTTCTTTGCAAAGAATTAAGGAAGTTGGTAAAAATCTCATTGGCAAAGCGCTGTGAGTTCCTTAGAAGCTCTGATAATCTTCTGTCTGTGGATGAAAATGCTGACCTGCCACTATTCCCATATGTGCTTTTCATTTTGACTCCAGATAAGGCCTGGCCGCTTTCGTTTGAGTATAAAGCCATCCAATCTTGTGTCTCAACACCCCTCTCATCCTACGTGTGTCCCAGCCAAAGGAAACCACTCACCTACCCAAGCACAGTTGGTGCTTTCTCACTTCAGTGATTTCACTCAATTTCTTTCTTCTGTCTGAAATTTCCTTTCCCCTCTCTCCCAAAGCTTCTTGTCCAAGTTCTACCCATCATTTAAAGCCTATCTGAAATATGACATCCCCTAAGAATCCTCAGAAGTACTCTCTCCCTGGGCTAAAATTTCACAGTAATTTTTCTTTGTATGTTTCTCATGGCCCTTTTTGCTTTATACCTTGTGCTGTGTTTATTAGGTACATGTCCCATACCCCCCACTAGGCTAAAAACTCCTTTCCAATCGCTCTGATCTCCATCCTCCCCCACAACCTGCCACCTAAGAGTAACTCAATTCTCTGACTTCTGCATTGTATTCAGAGACAGTGATGGGTTCCCTTGTGTTCTGTGCATTCTCATAGGGTGCCTCTTTGGGACCCAAGGTTGCAGCTGGCAGAGGGGCTCTAGGCAGCTTTTCTAGGAAATCAAGGATAGTCCTGATCAACGCCCGTTGTCCAAGTCTGTGAGTCTTGCATTGCCGCCACAGTATTCTGGTCAAACAGGTAAAGGAATAAATACTCAGAAAGTCTCCAAGGCTTTACATGAGGATATACTGGCTAAAAGAGACTGCCTTACCCCCAAGGTCTGAGCAAGGTATCAACATTAGTAAATCCTATCCCATCCCTAAGATCCAATTCATTCTATGTTCTCTCATTCTATTCTCCAGTCACCATCAGGCCTGACCACTATTCTGTGAAGTCACAATCAAAATGCGGCTGAAGTTCCAATGCATTTCTCTAAGAGCCTTTCAGTGGTACTACAAAACCAGCTTCCATGAACATGTTCCCAGGTCAGGTCAATAAATATGGAACACATATCAAGGCCTACTATGTGCCAGGAACAGGGCTGGGTACACAGAGATAAATAGGACTCAGATCCTTCGCTCAAGAAACACTCAGTAAGCCAAAACAGCATTTAGGGTACACATTTTTTATTAGTTCAAACTCTTATCACCCCCCAAAACCCTTCTATTCTGTCAATTCTCACTTGAAGTTTCAGTTGTAGTTTTTAAGAAGGCAAAACTAATTTCCTTGATTCAGGTGATCAACTCTACCCACCTTACCTTCAGGGAGGTGAGGCTCCAACTATGGCCCAGAGAAGCAATTTTACAAAAGCTCTGGGATAGATCACCAGCATAATACAATACAGCAATCCCAATGTATGCGTTAAGGCACACATAAAGAGGAGACTTGTTCTCTTATATCTTGGTCTTCCATGCAGTGTAGAAATTCTTTTTTTCAGGTGAAAAAGACAGTTAAGAACAGAAAGATCTGGAAGGCAGTTCAGAGACCTCAGGCAGATCATGATCTCCATTGGTAATTTTCTCAGGTATAGATAATTAACTCTAGCTGAAAAGGCAAAAGTGTTTCCCCCGGCAGATCAGGAACAAATCTGGTGTTTGTCTTAATTGTAAACAGGTTTCTAACAGCAGCATTTTTAATCCACAGACCAACAGCTGCTCCCAGCCTGCTTTCCCAGGCTGGAATGCAGCCTGACTATTAATTTCCTGAAAGCCTAGCAAAACAAAGTTGGATGCCAAATTCTCAAGAAAAGTCTCCTCTTCGAACAACAAACCTCCCCCCAGCTTTTTAACCTCTTCCCAAGGTTTCAACCAAGATAAAAGAAACTAAAGGGGTCACCTTGGACCTGACCCCACCATCACTGAAGAGCCTGAGAAACCTATCACTGCTCACCAGCATCGCCTTGTCAACAGCTCAAAAGCCCTTGGACTCTCCATGCTTCCCATTCATCATTATCAAGACACACACCCATTCATCAGTGAGCTTCTCTTAACTTTTAGAGAATTGCTCCTGATACACTCTTGAAAACTCAGTAGCTGTGGCCTATGTGGAATGAGACCTGGAACCAGAGTCGGGAGATGGACATGGTGGACTTTTAACTCAGTTTATCCTTGAGAAAGTTATCGAACAAACTGCATTCCATTCATCATTATCAAGACACACACCCATTCATCAGTGAGCTTCTCTTAACTTTTAGAGAATTGCTCCTGATACACTCTTGAAAACTCAGTAGCTGTGGCCTATGTGGAATGAGACCTGGAACCAGAGTCGGGAGATGGACATGGTGGACTTTTAACTCAGTTTATCCTTGAGAAAGTTATCGAACAAAACTGCATTTTCCTGAAATACAGGGACATTAGCACCCATCCTGCCTACTGGATATCTGTAAAACTCAAATGAGATAATGCATGTGAATGAATTTGATAATAGGAGAAAAAAATCACTGTATAAGTATAAAGAAATAATACAGTTGGTGGTTAATCTGCTTAACTTTTACTGCTTATGTATATGACAGGGACATATATTTAGAGATGTGATCTTTCTTAAATAGCAAAATAAAAATAATTGTGTTAGGGTTCAGAATGAACAAACCTTCAGACTGGACTATCTTTGAGTTTTAGCACACCGTCATGTACATCGGAGACCATACATTTTTGGTAAAATAAAACCTGTGTACATAAGTGATGGATGCAATCTGGATTATCAGCTCCAACTCCATCTCTGCATTAGCCTGTGAACAGCATCTCAGAGAGGGGGTGCTTATGCCCCTGGAGGGAGTTCCTAGCACAGAGCATTACTGTTGAGGATTTTGTATCAGGACATGGAACTCAGTGGAGGAAACCAACAGGCCCAGACTGTTTAAAAAGTTTAACTGTGTATCATTCTACTTAAAAGTTGTTGGAGAAATATAATTAAAGATAAAAACCTCTTCTCAACCCAGAAAACCTCCCCAAAGAGGCAGGAGAGAAAGAAAACACCATTATCATTGAACAAGCATTAAACCATGTGTTGTGCATCAGACAATCTGCTAAGTGCAAAGCAGAAATGACCCTCATCCCCTTAGACAGGCAAGCAGATACAACTCACTACACACATGTTCTCAAGAAAAACAGCCACTGTCCTTAAGTAAGAGGACTTGACGGCACCTTTTGTCACATAGTTTATTCAACCTTTACTATAGGAATTGGTTAGCTAATTGGCTTTATCTGGAAAAGATACAATTTTTCATATTTTTATGACAAGAGGTAGTTTTGCAAATGGGAACAGGGCACCCACTGAAATTAGGCTCTTATCCTCGTAACTGGGCTTGGGGGAGGGGTGGGGGGAGGCAGACCCATGATTCTCTCTCACCATTGATGTTTCTATCTCTGTCTCCCTTTCACTTCCTCTCTGAAAGCAATAAAAATATTTTTAAAAGAAGAAAGAAAAAAGAGGGGGCATTAAAATAAGCAAGCAAAGATTATAAAATTCGACCCAGTAAAATGGAAGGAAAACCTAATTATAGACTACTTATGCATTAAACATATATAAATTGGCATTAGAAAATTAATGTATGGGTTAAGTAGTATGAGTTACAGCAGAAGGGTTAGTGAATTCTAAGGTCAATTTGAGAAAATTACAGAATTTGAGAAAACAGAATAGAGAGGCAAAAAGATGGATAAGTTAAAAAAAATAGACACAGATAATAGAGTATGAATCTCTAATGTACTCATCAGAATTTCAGAAGAAAAGCATGGAAGAAAGAAAACACTTAAGAAGCAATGGCTGACATTGTCTGGAATTGATGAAAGACAACACTCAGATTCAGAATGCCCAGTGAATCCCAAGCAGAGAAGGAAAGAAATCTTCATTGAGACACAATGTAGAGCAACTGTTGAACTCTGAACCCAAAGAGAAATTCCAAAAGCAGTTGAGAAAAAAAGATTATCTACAGAAGTAGTAATTTAGTTCTCAACTGAAACTGTCAAAGCCAGAAGACATCTTTAAAGTGCTAAGAGAAAATAATTGTCAAAATAGTATTGTATAGGTAGTGAAATCATCTATCAAGAACAGTAGAGAAATAAGGACATTTTCAGAAAAACAAAAACTGAGTTTACTTCCAACAAACTCTCACTGAAGTAATGCCTGGTTGATGTTCTTAGGAAAAAGAAAAGAATCCCAGAAGGAAGGTCCAAGACATGGAGGGAATACCAAACAAACAACCATGTGGACTTGTGGGTAAAACTAAAAAGATATTGCCTGTAAAAGATATTAGTAATGTAGTTTAGTTTGTGGTTAAAAAAGTCAAGATAAAATTCATATCTTGAACTGCACGGGTATGTGGAGTAAAGAGAGTGCTTGCCTCAAGGCATTTTCAATTTCCCTTTGTTGTTGAGAAGGAAGATAAATATGCCACTTACTTTGGACTTTAAGTTAATTGGGCAGAATAAAATTTTAAGGGTAGCCAGAAAAGTGGGATGTAAAATTTCGAAATTGAAGTTGAATAGAGTGTGTGTGGGAGTCAGAGTTGATCCAAAAGATGGAAAGAAAAGGGTATTAAAAAGGAACATTCAAAAAACAGAAAAATGGAAAGTATGAATTAAGGTGAAAGAAATGAAACATAGCATTTATCTCAATCAATGTGGGTGAACTAAACTTTAGTTAGAAGACAGGGATTTTCAGTGGGAATTTAAAAGGAACAAATTCAGCTATTATGGTATATACAGAAGATACAGTTAAACCATAAAGGTGTAGAGACATTAAATTAAACAGATGGACAACAAAATTCTAGGGAAAAGTTAAGTAGGGTAGACTTTATCTTAAAAGTAGTACTGGAGTAAAGAGGTTTATTAAATATTACTAAAATTGAATTCTCTAAGAAGGTAATTCTAAACTTGCAAGCATCTAAAACCACATATCCAGCATCCAGAAGTATGAGAATACACATCATTTTGGGGCCCACATGAAATCTTTGCAGAAAATTGAGCTCATTTAAACCAGAGAAGTCCCCATAACTCTTAAGGAGTTTTAGATTACACTCTCTGAACACAGCACAAATAATAAGTCAATAAAAAAATGAGAACAGATCATTGGAAGTAGAAATTCTTTTAATGACAAGTTTATTGCAAATCTTTTATTTAGGCTTGGCTAAATGACAATTTTGATAAATTCATATCTTGTCACTTTCTGCAACTCTTCGTTTCATTTTTTCTTTAATGCACAAAATATTTGGTTGATGCTTGAACAGCTTGTAAATTGGCTCTCTAGGGTCACCTACCACATATGTGCATGCTCACTCTTTGGTTGGTTGACCTAATTCAATTTCAAAAACAAGCTGAATTTCAAAAATTCAATTTTTCATGTTAGCCCTGCCATTAAAGACTCTGTCAATAATTAAAATTCAGTTTTTTAAAAAAACCCTTGAAGAAATTATTTTTAAAGATCAGTGGTATGAATATTGATTATTGTTGAACTACAATTTTTTTGTTTTAAACTACAATTATCAATTCTCATGGCAGAGTTCTTTTCACCTTGGCTTTAGATACCCCAAGATGTTTCAAATGATCCCAAGGGCATACATTTCATTTAATTTTAATAGAAATAATAATAATGTATACAATTAGTTTGGAAAAGATAGAATCCATGAAGCTGGTTATAATAAAAATGTATTCATTATTAACTCCATAAAAGTGGGCACCCAACAATTTTTTCTCACCATTTTATCTTCCATGATTAACATAATATCCAGCACATACACAGTAGATATTCAATAATTTTTAATGGAAATAAAAGTTAATGTTAATGTGGGCTGATAATTAAGTAGTCAAAAAGGCCAGAAATAAAATAATGGTATCTAATATAAAGGAGAAGGTGTTCATAATCTTTAGTTATTTTATTTCATTCAGACAATTTCTATTCAGTGCTTACTCTGTGCCAGGAAATTTTCTAGGTGTTGTGTAATGAAGGTATCATTACTTGACTATGTGGAACTTACAGTCTGTTTGGAGAGATACCACTTGTTAGAAATATGTAGGGTGATCACAAGTATCAGATTCTGAGCTTCTGAACAGTGTGGCCAGGGACTGGGGAAACTCAGTTCATCACCTAGTATATGCATTTTGCAATGAAGTTTTAATGTTACCAACAATTTGACTATTTACAATAATTTTTTAACGCCCACAGTTGACACAATATCCATAATCTCATTTGAGAAGAAAGACTGAATATTATCACTAATTTACACATGAAGAAAATAAAGTCCAGAGCAAGCAAATCACAAGATTAAAACCTAGATCTTCTGAATCCAAATTCTTGGAGATAAAGGTGATGCTCCCTTTTTAAAAATTAAGTTTTGGTATTTGTTTGTCTTTAGTAAATATTTAAATAAAAAGAAATCATATTGTTTTTAAATAAATATTGGGCATTAGCAAATCTGGCTGATTGTCAGAACTTGTCACTTTTTGGCTGGAGGGATTCAGTCAGGAAGTCCTTGGTTATATGAGCAGGAGTCCCTGGAAGCGAGGCTGGTTGGACATTGCATTAGCCCTCTGTGAACTTTTGAAGAGAGACAAGTTGATTATGCATCTCTCTGTTCTTAGTGTCCCCCACTAATGGGCTGGCTGATCAAAGGTGTGTCAACAATGAGACCATGGCCTCCACGCCATTCTGACAGCCATATCCTGGGACCTAGGCCCTTGTGACATGGCAGCTCAAATTATCTCCCCCAAATGGTTCTGCCTATCATTTCTCTGCTCAGAAGTCTTAGGTGGCTCTCTCTTGCCTACTAAATATTGATCAAGTCCTTCAGTCTTTCATCAAAGTTTTCCACAGTCCTTTTGAAGTTTATTGTCTTCTGCTTACCTCTCCTTCCTTCATGCAACACGTCTCTCCTTGCATCATAGAGAGCCTGGTCTCCACCACACTGGTTCGCTCAATTGCCACAGCACACTTGGTCTTTGTTCAACTTTATGCCTTTGCTCAAGCTGTTTCTTCTGTCTAGAATACTCTCTCCTGCCATTTTATTAGTATACTTAAGGCCTGGTGCACAAAATTTGTGCACTGGAGGGGGGAGTTTCCCTCAGCACCGGGACCCCTTGCTCCTTACCGCCCACCTGCTCGCTGCTCCTTACCGTTTGGCTTGTTCCTCCTTAGCTCTGCTGTGGAGGTGGGAGAGGCTCCCACCACCGCCGCTGCGCTCTCCAGCTGTGAGCCCAGCTTCTGGCTGAACGGTGCTCCCTCTATGGGAGCCCACTGACCACCAGGGGGAAGCTCCTGTGTTGAGTGTCTGCCCCCTGTGGTCAGTGCGCATCATAGTGACCGGTCGTTCTGATCCTTCCACCATAATGGTCACTTAGGCTTTTATTATATAGACTAGAGGCCCAGTGCATGAAATTTGTGCATGGGAGGGGGGGTGTCCCTCAGTCCAGCCTGCACTCTTTCTAATCTGGGACCCCTTGGGGAATATCCGACTGCCAGGATCGGGCCTAGACCGGCAGTCGGACATCACTCTCGCAATCTGGGACCACTGGCTCCTAACCATTCACCTGCCTGCCGGCCTGATCCCCCTAACTGCTCTCCCTTGCCAGCCTGATCACCCCTAACTGCTTTCCCCTGCTAGCCTGATAACCCCTAACTGCCTCTGCCTTGGCCCAGCCATCATGGCTTTGTCCGGAAGGACGTCCAGTCTAATTAGCATATTACCCTTTTATTAGTATAGAGGCCTGGTGCATGGGTGGGAGCTGGCTGCTCTGTCCTGAAGGGGGTCCAGGATCAGAGTGGGGGTCCTCTTGGGGGGCAGGGCTGGCCTGGGGTGGTTTTCAGGCCAGTCACACCCCAATCGGGGTGGAGGGTCCCTGCTGGGGATTGGGGCTGACCTGGGCAAGAGGTCACTGGGGGTTTGCAGGCTGACCACGCCCCCATCTGAGTGGGGGTACCCACTGGGGGTGGTGCCGGCCTGGGCGCGGGGCTGGGGCAGTTTGCAGGCTGGGCACGCCCCCATCAGGGTGAGGGTCCCTGCTGGGGGGCGTGGCTGGCCTGGGTGAGGGGCTGAGGGTCATTTGCAGGCTGGCCACACCCCCATTGGGGTGGGGGTCCCTGCTGGGGAATGAGTGGCCTGGGCGAGGGTCCTGGGGTGGTTTGCAGGCTGGCCAGCCCCCTGATGGGGTGGGGGTCCCTGCTGGAGGTGGGGCGGCCTGGGCCGGGGGGCAGGGCGGCCTGAGCGAAGGCCTGGGGTGGTTTGCAGGCCAGCCAAGGCCCTGGCTTTGTCCAGAAGGACGTCCAGAAGGTCTCTGGAAGGTCTCCTGGTCTAATTAGTATATTATTCTTTATTAGTATAGATACATAGAATTCCAATGCATCCTTAATAATTTCTGATTTCTCCTTGGATTCTTGATTATAATGCATCTCTTTTCCCCCTGCTCCCACTATGAGCCCTTAGTTTGTGTTGCCTCTAGGATCCTTATCCCTTTCTACTTTCAATCAGTTACAGGGTCACAGGTCAAGAGTTTAGGAGTGGCTTGCACTAGTGCCATCCTTCCATTCATACTGATCCTGGCTCAATTTCTGTCACATGTTTTATAGATGTTTCCTGAATTCCCAGAATTAATCAATTCTACCATGTAAGGTAACCAGAAACACCAGAACCCACTTCTGCAGAGTCAATTTGACCTTGACAAAGTTTCCTCCACTGAAAAATGAATGCAATGAAACAGAGAAGTGGCAACATTGTCACAATCACAAAATAAGTGACACATACAACATGCTACCTGACATCTATTTTTAAAAATGAAGGCAACAGAAACTCAAGGCAAGCACTGGAAATTAAAACTGTCTGTTCAGTATTGCCAGAATGTTACTAATGAAATTGTCTAGTGATCCCAGAAATTGACACAGCCAAGGAGAAAAAGTTTTCTCACTTCTATGCTTATTTTTCCCCATATTGCAAAGTTAATTTGTATCTAGCTCTTCTAAACTTTTATCTTACTGGCTTTCACTCTCCCAATTCAATATGTATATATTGAATTGCTCCTGACATCTCACTGGCTTGATCTGGAATGCATGCATAATTTAAGCTGATTGACTATTTTGCCACATTAGTGTGAAAAATATCTGAATCCCCAACACAGTAAAGGAAAATGACAGGTTTAAATGCCACTTGGCATCACCTTCCGTGATTTCCGCCAGGTAATTAAGGCTGTCTAGGAGGCTGAAATGGAAATTTGCCTTTAGCAGCAGGATTCACTCATGAGCACTCAAAGTCCAGAAAGAGGACTGTCATTAGCTGATGCAAAGTCTTCCTTCCTTGGAAGCAAGATAAAATAAACACAGCCCTTAGATTATTTGCTTTTTTCTTTTTCAAATATGTTTTGAATTGATTTCCTTTTTAACCAAAGAAAATGGGGTTTGGAAAGTGCTTTCATTAGTAGTAGAATTTACTTAACTTTGAAATATACCAAAAGGCACTCTGAAAACCCTCAAAGTTTGCTAGAAAGAAACAACTAATGAAGCAGCCAAATCACTCCAGGTTATAGTTGCTCTTGGTTTCCCCTCCCCACTCCAGCCCTCTGCCTTCTCTAACCTGGGGTCGCTTTTGACCCTGCGTGGCACGAAATGTGCTCTCCTTTGCTCCCTTCCTGAGTGTGAAGACAAGGTGCCCGCCGCAGTCACTGTTGCAGCAGCCTGACTATAGCACTCACAGAGCTAAAGAGGAAATCTACCCGGAGTCGGGATGTGGCAAACTGGAAAACGAGGGCAGAGGAGCCTTCAGCATTGTCTGGAGGCCGCGACACCAAGGGCCTGGGAGACGCTTGCACGCTGGGTGTCGGCGGATGTGTTCCCTGTTGTAGTGCAGGGGCATTTCATCGGGCCTCACCAAGCCAGGGTATTCCTTAGGGTTCTCAAATTCTTTTTGTTTTCTTTCTATGCTCATCAATAACAATTCTGATCTTACTTCTAAGATACCTTGACACTGGGAATGGGAGTGAAGGACATGAGTACTCTGGTCCCTGGAAAGAGATGGCTCCAATAAAGAAAAACATGTGTCCTGTACTGGCTAAGTTCTGGGGATTTAACAGCAATATACCAAGAATTATCCTGCATGGAGTTTATATGCTAGAAGAGGAAGACGGGCAATAAACATATGAACACGCAAACAAACAAGATTGATTTATGTAATAATGACTACTATAGAGAAAGTTCCTGAGGGTGAGCTCACCACAAAGGGTAACTGCAGAGGGAGTGGTCCGAAAGGCTTCTGTGAGGTGGTGCTATAGGGATTGAGACTGAATGACAGGCAGGAGGTAACCATGTGAATATCTGGGAATTCCATGCAAAGGGAACAGCAAGAGCAAAGGGCTTGAGACAGGAATGAGTTTATAGTTGGGAAGAGAAAGGAGGCCTGTGTGCCTGGAGCACAGTGAATATAAGTGTGAGCAGTAGGAGGTGGGATCAAAGAAGTTCAAATCTGATTGTCTCTATAGATGCTAAAAAAATAAAATTTGGCAACCTGAGAAAATGGGGACTAACCAGACTTCGGACCAAAGTTGATGAAGATGGATATATATCCTAAGAATTTCTTCCACCAGCCAATCTTAGGCGATAATCCCTCATTCATTATTTCTCTTCCCGAAAAGAAAATCCCCTTGTTCTCTGAACTACCACTGCAATTCTCCTAACACATTCTGTTAGTTCATGCCCTGGATGTTTCCACACACTATTCCTTTGCTCAGAATGTCTTTCCTCCATTCTCTGCCTGAAGAAATCTCAAGCCTACCCAAATTCAGCTACAATTTTCTCTTTCCTGTACATATCCCAAACAAAGGTAAATGTTCATGCAGAAGTTTGTATAACTATTATAACATCTTTCAAATTGTATTGTGTTTGTCCTTTTCTCTTCCTAGACCAGGAGTTCTACAGAGGGCAGAACACATTCTAACCCAACTTTGCATTCTCAGTGCCCAATAGAGCAGGAGATACATGGCAGGTGCTCAATTAATGTAGAAAGGAAGAAAAAGAGGAAGGAAGGAGGAGAGGGAAAGGGGTGACAAAGATTCTCTCCTTGACTAACCTCTGATCAGACACCTCTGAATTATCCTGTCACCTAGGCCCTGATTTATAAGCTTCTGTGTTCATCTTTACATTGTCCAATTTTAGCAAGAATCCTGCTAAATTGGTTTAGCTACAATTCCCTGTCCTTCGTATTTAATCACCCTCCATGCCTAATCAGGTTCCTCATACTCCCCCACCCTCAGGTGACTTCTGATCACTCTGGCCTGCTATCAGAATTCCACACCCCCTACTCCTGATGTTTTCGCTTAGTGAATTTTTATCACTGAATCTCACCCCTGCCCCTTGGCTATAAATTCCCACTTTTCCTGGTTGTGTTCACAGCACAATCTCTACCCTATTGAACAACCCCATTGCAGTGGTCCCTAAAACTATTGCAATAGCCACCCTTGAAGAAAGTGTGTCTTATTGTCTTTAAGAAGTGTCATAAATAATTGTTTCTTTAACAGAGGAAGTAAGGAAAGAGGGAAGGAAGAAAGGAAGGAAAGAGGAAGGAAGGAAGGAAGGAAGGAAGGAAGGAAGGAAGGAAGGAAGAA
>NW_005368456.1:1386766-1400466 GCF_000412655.1 Myotis brandtii | reverse complement strand
AAAAAAAAAAAAAAAAGGAAAAAAAGAAAAAGAAAGGAAGAAAATAAATTCACCAGAAAAGGATATTTTTGCAATAAAAGGAAAGTTATACTCATTTGGAATTTTTTTTTGCCCTGCTTAGACCACCAAGGACTAGAAAATCCCTTCCACACTTCTTTTCAAAGGTATTTAATATGAATCACAATTCCTGCCAATCCTACATAGATCTGTATGGTAACAATCTATACTAATAAAAGCCTAGGTCAGTGATGGCAAACCTTTTGAGCTAGGCATGTCAGCATTTTGAAAAACCCTAACTTAACTCTGGTGCCGTGTCACATATAGAAATTTTTTGATATTTGCAACCATAGTAAAACAAAGATTTATATTTTTGATATTTATTTTATACATTTAAATGCCATTTAACAAAGAAAAATCAACCAAAAAAATGAGTTCGCGTGTCACCTCTGACATGTGTGTCATAGGTTCGCCATCACTGGCCTAGATGATCCTCACACAAGACGTCGCCACAAGATGGCCACTCGCACAGTGGAAGTGGGGCCAGGCGGCCACTCCTCACAGTGAGGCCTGGGGGTCATGCGGCTCCACGTGGTGCAAAGGAGGCCGGTCCTGGTGTCTCTGCAGCCTTGTGCAGAGGACGTGGGTCCCTGCAGAGGAGGCGGGTTGTGGCAGGGGAGGGCAATCAGGCTGACAGAGGAGTGCAGTTGGGGACGATCAGGCCAGCAGGGGAGGGCAGTTGGGGGTGACCAGGCTGGCAGGGGAGCAGTTAGGCATCAATCAGGGGGGCAGTTGGGGGGGATCAGGCAGGCAGGCAGAAGCGGTTAGGGGCAATCAGGCAGGCAAGCAGGCGAGCAGTTAGGAGCCAGCAGTCCCGGATTGTGAGAGGGATGTCTGACTGCCGGTGGGGATCGGGCCTAATCCAGCAGTTGGACATCCCCCAAGGGGTCCTAGATTGGAGAGAGTGCAGGCCGGGCTGAGGGACACACCCTCCTGTGCACGAATTTTGTGCACTGGGCCTCTAGTTAACTATATAAAGACCTGGAGGAGACGAATGATAGCTGATAACTTCTGTGGTGGGAACGGAAACCCTCTGCACAAGGGCAAAATTCTGACTAGCAACAGAGAGATTGAGAATCTACAAGGCACTTCCAGGAAGCAATCTTTCTGATATGGATTTTCAGGAATGCAAAACTGGACAATGCAGAAATGAGATGACTAAATATAGGTGAAGCACACTAGGCTCAGAGGTTTGACTTTGGTGAGGAGAGTGGTAGGCGAGGAGGAAAAGGGGAAGAGACATGACATCTAGTCAGAAAGGCTCTGAGATTCTCAGCAGATCCAGAATGATGGCGTTGTTGTCTATCACAGCAGTTCTCAGCCTTGGCAGCACATTAAAAATTATCCAGGAGCCTTTAAAATCTGTAGTGCCTGGACTACAGATTATTTAAATAAAATCTGTGAAGATGGGGTCACAGCATCTGAATTTTTAACAAGCTGTCCAAATGATTCTATCAGACACAGGTGGTTAAAATCCTTTATTCTGTACCATTGGCAAAGCCCTTTCACATGTATTGACTTATTTAATCTGGTTTATAAAGAAAGGTAAAACCAAAGCTCAGAAGCATCACTCTAGGTCATGCAGCTAGTGGCAAGATTTAAACCTGTGCCTTCAAACTTAAGGTTCAACATGTATTCTGTACATCAGGCCAGTTTAAAGACGTGCTCCTGGGGAAAGTCTTGATGGGGACAAGTTGGTCTTGAGTGATTCTGCTTTCCCCTTTTTATGCCCTTTCTTCTTGATTAAAATTTCTCCACAGCTTTTCCTCCTACACTCCTCTCATTCCCAGGTCCCATTCCTACTCACATTTCTGCTCTGATGATCTGAGCAGTGACTAACCACCTAGTGCGAATCAATTTTGTGGGCAGTGTCCCTGTGAAAAAAATGTTCTCTTTAAAAGAACATTGGCAAATGAGATAAAATTCAAACAACTGGTGCATCTGGGTGAAGAGTGTATGGGAGTTTCTTGTACTGTCCACGAAATTTTCCTGTAAGTTTCAAATATCACAATAAAAAGTTACAAGAAGAAGGAGAGGAGGAGGGGGAGAGAAGGAGAAAACATTGGCAGCATTTAGTGTAGATTAAATGACCTTGGTGATGAACCAATAGCCTGAAGGTTGGAGGCCTGAGTCTGCTCCTGACTCAACCACCACTCTGTTGTGAGACCTTGGCCAAGCCACCCCCTGTCTCAGATTTGATTTTATTTTCAGAGAAATAAGGGGACTGGAGTAGATCATCCCTGTTCTGTTTATTTATTGCTGCATAACAAACCACCCCAAATCTTAGTGGCTTAAAATAAAAATTTATGATTACCTTTCATGGTTCTTTGGACTGACTAGGCCCAGCTGGATGCTTTTCACTTGAGGAACCATTGAGGTTACAGTCAGGTAGACGTTGGGTTTGGCATTCCTGAGGCAACACCTTTCAACTATTTTAATTAGTTTTTTTTTTTTAATTATTCCAGATAGTACTACTTCTTGATATTTCAGTTTTCTCCCTCTTTCATAATCACATATGCACATCCTTCCAGCCTACCCAAATCTTCTCATGACAATTACACCCTAATTTGGGCTAGTTCAATGTTCTATGTTTATTATTACAAGACTATGTAAACACTCTTTGCAACTGAATCATGTAGTACTTACTGATCACTTTTCTTGTCCTGAATTTTTTTTTCTTAAATTCGCTTATTTGCCTATGTAGTTAATACTAATTTTCCAAGCCTCTGTTAACTATTCAGATCTTGTGTCTAGATCTTCAGAAACATCAGTTATTCCATCAATTATCTTTTTTTGAAGAATTTCTCTTAGGCCTTCTATGGTACTTGAGTCTGCTGATTTTGACTTTTTTGCTGAAAGCATAGTAGTACCTTATAATCTGCCTTTTTAGTCATCATTCAAACTCCCTTTACTTCTTTGGTGTGTTGAACCCTCTGTTTCTATATCCATATGCCCTTTTAAAAAATTTCTCCATTGTTTAAATCAAGTACATCCTTTGGCAAAGCAGAAATCTCAGGAAAAGGTAAAATTTTCAGAACTCGCATCTCTGGAGATGTATTTATTTTATTCTTGTACCTGATTGATAATTTAGTTGCATATGATATTCTAAGTTAGGAATCATCTCATTCAGAATCTTTGGCAAAGCAGAAATCTCAGGAAAAGGTAAAATTTCCAGAACTCGCATCTCTGGAGATGTGTTTATTTTATTCTTGCACCTGATTGATAGTTTAGTTGGGTATGATATTCTAAGTTAAGAATCATCTCATTCAGAATTTGGAAGACTCCTTTCCATGATCTTCTAGCTTCTGGTGTGGTTGTTGAAAGAAACCTGAAACTATTCCAATTCATGGTCCTTTGTATGTAATTATGTTTTTTCCTTTCTCCCCTCTCTTCAGTTTTACTCCTCTCTCTTTCTCTCCTCACCCTCCTTCTTCCTCTTCTTCTCTCCCTCCCTCCCATTATCCCTCCATATCTCCCTCCATCTATTATAGTATTTTGATCTATAGTGCTGGTACTTGAAAGGCTCTCTTAATCTTGAAACTGGTGTCATTCAGTTCTGAAAAATTTTCCTGACTTATTTGGTTAGTGATTTTTCTCCCTTCCATTTTCTTTCTTCTCATCTTTTGGAAACCCTATTATTTAGACATTGGACATCAAAGACTAATCCTTTTATTTTCTCATCTTTTTTCCTATTTTTATATTTATCATTTTGTTCTATTTTATAGTGTCCACCTTCAACCTTAAATTCTGTGGGGGTTTTTCAATTGAGTTTTTATGTCTGCTGTCATAGTTTCAATTTCTAAGTTCTCCTTTGTCTGTTAGTATGCTTTTAATAGCATCTTCTTCTTCTTCTTTTTTTAATCCTCACCTGTGAATATGTTTTTAATGATGAGAGAGAGAGAGAGAGAGAGAGAGAGAGAGAGAGAGAGAGAAACATCAATGTGAGAAACATTAATTGGTTGCCTCCCAAACATGCCCTAACCAGAATAGAACATGCAACACTGGGTATGTGCCCTGACTAGGAATCAAACCTGCCACCTTTTAGTGCACAGGATGATGTTCCAATAAGCTGAGTCACACCAGCTAGGACAGCATCCTCTTCTTTTCTCATGGTTGTACTATTACTTCTTGATTCTCTGAAGATATAATCTACAGTGTCCCCAAAAATGTATACATACTTTGAATAATTATAAAGGCAGTGTTTATTAAAATACTTTTCATTAAACAGCTATCAGTATATACATTTTGTGGGGGCACCCTATATACTTCTCCCCAAACACTGTTTTTTCTAAGGTGCCTGTTGTATTAGTCTCTATATTTCAAATTAGAGATGGTCTTTGGGGTACCATAAAAATTAAATAGTCCAGGTCACAAGAAAAGTTTATGAAAAGTTCTGGACTCATGAGGTGGGACTTGTTGACTATGATATCTAATAGTGAGTTGGAGCATCTTGTATCAATATGTGTAAATCATTCCTGTAAGGCTGATCATATTTCTGGGGAAGAATCTTTTTAGCTTGCACTGGGTTGGGGGGTGGGCATAATCTGGTTGCTGGCATTCTTAGAGCTGTATTGGTAGAGCTGACTAGAGACCTCAATGTTTAGGATACTACATTATTTTATTGTCATTGTTTTTAGTATGGTACCCTACTCCCAAATGTGCCTGGTATCTCCTAGTTCAGAGAAGATCTGTTTTATACTACCCAGAAATTACATTTCCTGTCTTCTACCAAAGAGGGGGTGGGTGTTCATCTGGTTGCAAGGTATGGGGTAGGGATCTAGAGATCTTACTGTGTCATAAACAAACTTCTAATCAAGCCTGTCCATTCTCAAGTACTGAGGTAATTGGTGTACATTTATAAGTTTTTGAGGGATTTTTATGTAAATAGGTTGTTTTTACAACTTTTAGTGTGCCGGTTTAAAATTAAGCTTTTCCTGAGCTGCTAAGTTAGTTAGCACCCATTCATTTAAATTTTGTCTTCTAAAATTTTGTTGTTTCAACTTTGTCTCTTTTCACTTTCGCTACTTTTGTGAATTTTGCCTTTTATAATACATCTCTTTACTGTTGTTTAAATCGAGTTTGGGAATGGAGAAAAAGATTCAGATCATAGTATTTCCTAAGGCTTAAAGGTGTTGGATTTTGAGGTTAAATCCACATTTCAATTTGCTTTCCTAGTTTGTGGACCTTGCAAAAGTATTGAGGACACCACATTATTATCACTCCCACCTGTCAGTATGACAATAGCTATGATTCACTCAGTGATTACTCCATGCCTCTGCCAAACCAGGCACTTACAAACTTTATTTCAGTTAATCCATATACCAACTGCATAAGGTAGGTAGTTTTATTATTCTCATTTGAAGGATGAGAAAAATAATGCTAGGAGAGATTAAATAATTTGCCCAAGGTTATAAAGTTATAACTTGGAGGAATCAGGTTTCCAGCACAGGTCTATCCAGCTCATAGTTGCTGTAATACGATGTTTCAACTGCATAAGGTAGGTAGTTTTATTATTCTCATTTGAAGGATGAGAAAAATAATGCTAGGAGAGATTAAATAACTTGCCCAAGGTTATAAAGTTATAACTTGGAGGAATCAAGTTTCCAGCACAGGTCTATCCAGCTCATAGTTGCTGTAATATGATGTTTCTGCTGCTTGTTGCAGGCTTCCACTGCCTTGCCTGAGCAACATTCCTCTACCACCACCCCAACCCGCACTGCCATTGCCATTGCCATTGCTGCCTGTGTCCCTCATAACATCAGTTTCACAGAATACACTTAGTAAGTGTACAAGTAAATGGATTTCAGAATGTGAGTGAAAGGGAATTATTGTGTTTAAGACAATACATTTGCTTCTAGGATCTTTGAGAGGTAAACAATGAAAACAAACATACCTTCAAGAAAAGCATAGTCTATTTTCAGAAGTAGAAACCCCCTGGTCCTGATACTCCTATGTTCTTTCTATATTTCTTTTACAGTAATTGGTCCTTCAAGACTTTCTATCTCTGCTGGGATAAATTTTTATTTCATATTTTCTAGAAAATTATTTCATCAAAATTTTCAAATGTATCTGCTTAAATTTACAGATTAGTATCATAGTTCTAAATTTTCTTCTGTTTTTTTCTCCCTCTCCCTTCTCATTTCTAATTTTATCCATTTATAATTTAGTCTTTGGTAAAAACAAAACAAAACACACTCACAATTGGTTAGCTAGTAGTTTAAACATTTCTGTTGATTTTTTTCCCCCCACAGAACCAGATCTTACTTATATCTATTACTTCTGCTGGTTTTCTATTTTGTTAATTGTTTCTTTTGGTTTACTTTCTTATTCTTTTTAAAAATTTTTGAGTGAGTATTTAATTCACTTATTTAATTCTTTAATTTTTATTCATACAGGTATTTAACAATATAAAATTTCCTATGGGAGCTACTTTAGCTCTATGTCACAGATTCTGCTATATGGTGTGTTCAATTATTTTTCAAGGAATTCTGCAACTTTGTTTTGTATCTTTTCTTTGAACAAAGAATTATTCAATAGCATTTTTTAAATTTCTAGGTAGAAGGATCTTTTTTAAATTTAATGTTTATATTTTTGAAATGTATTGAGGATTTTTTTTGTAGCCTAAGATATAGTCAGCTTTTCTGACTTTTCTCCATGCCCACCATTTTCATTTGTGGATGTATCTTTTTGACAAAAACTTCATTGCCTATAGCAGAGGTTTCTGAGCAGGCCAAGCCCAGCTCACCACCTGTTTTTGTAAACAAAGTTTCATTGGGACATGGCCACACCTTTCCATTTACTTATTGTCTGTAGCTGACTTTGTTCTACACTGGCAGAATTGGATTGTTGTATCAGAGACTACATGGCACATAAAGCCATTTTTTTTTTTACTATGTATCTAAAATATTTATTATCTATTTTAGGCTTATTAAGCCTAAAATACTACCTTTAGGCTGAAAGTTTGCTAATCCCTAGTATATATGTACATTCTTTGTTCCTTACTCTATTTTATAACTAGAAGCCTGGTGCATGAAATTTGTGCATGGGTCCCTCAGCCGGGCTTGCAACCTCTCCAATCTGGGACCCCACGAGGGATGTCCTGCAGGGATCGGGCCTAAACTGGCAGTCAGACATACCTCTCGCAATCCGGGACCGCTGACTCCTAACTGCTCCCCTGCCTGCCTGATTGCCTCTAACCACCTCTTCCTTCCTGCCTGATCGCCCCTAACCACCTCTGCCTGCCTGCCTGGTCACCCCTAACTGCCCTCCCCTGCCAGCCTGGTCGCCCCTAACCGCCTCTGTCTTGGCCCCTGCCACCGTGGCTTTGTTCAGAAGGATGTCTGGGAGATGTTTGGTCTAATTAGCATATTACCCTTTTATTAGTATAGATAATTTTTTGTAGAATTTTTATCTCATTTATTTTCTGTTACTCATGTTATATGTTAGATGGCCAGAACTGTCTAACAGAATTTTTCTACAATGATGAAAATATTCTGCACTGTGTAATGGTAACCACTAACCACATGTGGATGCTGAGAACTTGTAATATGGCTAATGTGATTAAACTACTAAACTTTTAATTTTATTTAATTTTAATTAAATATTAAAATAGCCTGATGTGGTTAATGACTCCAGAATTAGAAGCCTTAGACAGGGAAAGTGTTCAGGAGAGTCTTTCTAGCCTCCTAAGAAATGGGAAGTTTGGGCAAAAAAATTGCTTCATATTTTCTAAGATCTGCTGATTTTTTCTCCTTTCTTTCATTTTATATGAGCTTTCTCATTTTTTTTCTCCATTGTCCCTCTCCTGCTCAAACTTGCTCCACTCTTAGCATTCTCTCCTCAGTTCTGGGTTTTCTCCCAGAGGGATATTTGCTTGGTTAGTTTCAATACTTTATAGGTCCCAGATCACGCTGGTACTACCTGAGTTTTCCATGAGCTTCTTGTATTCACCTGTGAATTTGAGTCTGCAAAGTAGCCTCCCAAATTCTGTCCCCAAAAGGCCAATCAAGCGTTCCAGTGAGTGGTTATTGGCACTTTGGGGTCCTCTGGCTTTCAAGGCCATTAGTCGTTTCTTTCTATTCCTTTCATATTCTCCCACACCATTTTTGATATGACATGGTTCATATATATATATATTCTACTTATATGTGAGGGTTTGTGGGGTAGAGTGTACATGATTTTTGTAGAATTTATGTTTTGCTATATCAGTCATTTGCTGTATTTCCTTTTTGGGCTGATTTAACAAGAATACAAAACTGTACCATCTTTCCCAAATTCCTTAATATCACCATCTTAATTTACAAAAGGGAGAAATTACACTTTAGTGAGGAAAAGTGACCTGCCTCAGGTTACAGAGCCAGGTTATATAAAAGCCCAAAGCAAAATTCATATCATCAGCCTTTCAGTTTATTATTTGTGTCTTACATCCTAAAAGTAGAAGAAATTTTTGTGTGCAGAATAATCTGACAGCCTGTCTCTTAATATGGTCCAATAATTGATTCTGTGTTCTGAACCTCCCTCATTGTCTCCCTGGCTTGGTGCTGCCTCCTGTTTGAGAAATACATTTGCTTCTAAGAGTCTCAGGTGACAGAGTGGAGATCATGGTGAGCCAGCAGAGAAATGACTACCCGGGCCCAGTTCTGGGCTTGGGGATCATGGGGAAAATATTGTTTTAGGGGTTTATGGGAATATTCTGGTCTTGTCCTTTTACAGGCAATATAATTCTTTGAAAAATGACCAATTCCCTCTTGTACTTGCTGTGGAAATAAATATAAAAGTGCCTAAGATAATACTTGGCTCAAAGATATAGTCTGATAACCATTACACCCTCCTCTTTTCAATTTCCCCCAGCTTTTCCAGAATAAAAAGAAGACAGGATTTCTGGAGAATTGCTTTATTCCATGATAAAGATTGGACAGAAGCTACAGATTACCTCATGGCATATCTGCTGGGATGTTGAAATTGGCAAAATAGAGAGGGCAGGATAATTAGAAGAGTAAGGAAACCAATGTTCTTTCTTCCCCAAAGCTTTTTAAATAATCCTTACCCAAGGATATTTTGCTGAACCTCCCTCATTGTCTCCCTGGCTTGGTGCTGCCTTCTGTTTGAGAAATACATTTGCTTCTAAGAGACTCTAAGGTGACAGAGTGGAGATCATGGTGAGCCAGCAGAGAGATGACTACCCGGGCCCAGTTCTGGGCTTGGGGATCATGGGGAAAATATTGTTTTAGGGGTTTATGGGAATATTCTGGAGAGAAACACTGATGTGAGAGACACATTGATTGGTTGCCTCCCCCAGACATCCCAACCAGGGGTGGGGATTGAACCTGAAGCCCAGGTATGTGCCCTTGACCAGGAATCAAACCCAAGCCCTGGCCAACACTCTAACCACTGAGCAACATTGGCCAGGGCTTCCCCAAAGTTCTTTAATTCAAACATGTGAGTCAGGGGCTCTAGTGGGACCTATCGTAACTGCACAAGTGATAAAGCCCTAGTGCGTCCATGCTCAGTTACCTGGACAACATCCCTCTTACTAGCCTCAGTGCCTTCTAGGTCTCCTGGGTAATAAGAACCAGTATTGTCATGGTCCTTGGAGTGTAACCAAGTTCTTGAAAAATTACATTTTTTAAAAAAGAAGCAGAAATCAGAGGGAAATCATGATTATATAGAAGAGGATGTAACATGGTACTAGTGCAGAAAACTCTGTCCATATCAAATTTTTTCTCCCTGAAGTACAATCTCAATTATTCCTACAGTGTACGCAACAAATTGATATTTGGCTCTGTGCAGGCAGAGGCACCAATTGTGGGTTTGCATCCTGCTTGGAGAGTCAGCCATCACTATGACAACGCTTTTCTTCATTGTTTTCTGAATGAATGTTATAATTAACTGCCACATGAAATCAGATACAGAAACTGATATCATTGTCATGCCCTCTAACCCTAGCCATTTAAGATTTCTTGGTGTCAGGAAGCATCAAGGAGAGCCTTGGCCAAGTGAGTATCTGCAGATCAGGGCAGGCAAGGGTGAGTCTTAGTGAGAAGCAACTTCTTGTTAAAGCAACCTAGCTCTAATTGGATGCCATCTCACTTGCACACACAGAAGACAAATCAGGTTCTACAGAAAACAAACAAACAAACAAAAAAAACACACACACATATATTTATTGAGAAGTAGTTGATTTAGGAAAATATAATTGGTTTATTTCTCCAGACATAAAGAACTAGCAAAAGTCTGGTACTACATGTTCGTTTAGGCCAGTATTAGCATAAGGATGCATATGTGGGTTTTACTTGATCTGAAGCTCACTCTGGAAAAGGAAAATTCGGGTTGAGAAAGTAAC
Source organism: Myotis brandtii (assembly GCF_000412655.1). Lineage (NCBI taxonomy): Eukaryota > Metazoa > Chordata > Mammalia > Chiroptera > Vespertilionidae > Myotis > Myotis brandtii. Next base: position 1,390,067 of record NW_005368456.1, on the reverse strand, counting down.
TTCCTGCACTGCCTGCATTGTGCCAGGCACTCTGTTAAGCACTGTTGCAAATGCACTGCCCATTAAAACCTCACCTATAATTTAAGACAAGGCAAAAGAAGTCTGCAATGAAGGCTTATCTTACCTAATAAAAACGGAATATACAAATTAACTGTCACTCCACGACAAAGATGGCGGCACCCACAGCCAATAAGGAGGTAATATGCAAATTGACATGACAAAGATGGCGGTGGCCAGGCCAGGACGCTTGCATCATCCCCATGGTGAAGACGCAGGCATTCTGCCCTGCCCCGGCTGCTCCAGGCCTCTGGGCAGCATGCGCAAGCAGGCAGGGAGCGGCCGGGGCTGGGCAGGATGCCTGCTATGGGAGGGAGTGCAGGGGGTGGAGGGAGCTACAGGAGGGCAGCAGCCAGAGCAAAGGTGGAAGGCAGCTCCGGCGGGAGCGAAGGCAGACCGAAGGCCCGGGTCCCGGGTGCCAGAGGGAAGATGGTGCCGGCAGCCAGGGGAAAGAAGGCCTATTCGTGCATTGGGACTCTAGTAAGTATATATTATGTATTCCCCCTTAAAGGTGATAAAACTGTGGCTGAAGACCAGCAATGCTTCCTTGCTGTCAAAATCCTCCAGAAATTCCCTGTCAGCAAGAGTGAAGAGAAATAAATAGAAATAATTGGGGGTTTCCCTGATTCATAGAATTTCCACAAATCTACTACCCTATTGCTGGCTGTTCAGTGTCCACACTGCTCTGGTGAGAGTGAGCTAGAGTATGGGAACCCAGAGGATGGGGATCAGAGACAGGTCAGCCTACAATAGCAACAGGATCACGGATCACATCAAGATACATAGCAATGGAAATGCTAATGGGATGTAGAGGTCTAGTGGTCCTGCTCCTCATTTTACAGAGTTGGTTATGTCGCAAGAATCACTTGCTCAGTTCACAGAATAAGTTATCAGCAGAGGAAGAAAGTGGACCTCAAAAGCCAGAATGCTTTTCTGTCCATCACATGGCCTCCTAGAGAGATTTTATCAGGATTTCCCATATGAACTCTCTGTGCAAAGGAATGTTTGACTGGATTCCCTGATCATGGGATTTCAGCCAATGTTTTGGGTGAGTAATGTTTATTCAGAGATACTTTTATTGCCCCAGATAGACAACTACTTAATCAATCTACACATACTAACCTATCTAACTTGACTGTGAAGACATAAGCATTCTCTACCAATCAGGAGACAAAGTCACAATCATCCTCCATTTCATCCTTTTTCCAGTTCAGTGCACTAACTAAAGATCCTGTGATATTATATCACTATCCTGGTCACCTCTGAGGCCCATCAAATGCCTACAGATAAAGATTTGCTCATACAAGAATTATAATTTGCCTCTTCTCAGAGTTACATGCCATTTCTGTAGACTTCAGAGATATGCATTGGAAATAAATGTTCTGTTTCTATAGTGCTAGGCGCCTTTTCTTTTCTCTTATTTTTCACTGATCAAAAGTAGCAAAGACATTGTTGTGTGTTTTTTAATATATCTGAGAAGGGGCAGACAGGAAAGGGAGTAACAAAGCTGCATATTATTCTTCCCCTATTCTTGGACCTATGTACTTTCTTCAACTGGAAAGAGAAGCTGGGCTTGAACACAATTCCCAACATTAATTTGATCCCAAGAAAAATGTTTAAAGTTTCTGAGCCTTAGTTTCTTTATCTTTTAGTTAGTTGAAAATAACAAAACATATGTATAGTAAAGAGGTTGATAGGATTAAATTAAGTCACTTTACAAATGAAATTAGAATATGTCAAAATATAGTAAATAAAATACTGCTGCTTAATATAGTTAAACAAGTCACTTTACAAATGAAATTAGAATATGTCAAAATAAAATACTGCTGCTTAATATAGTTAAATGTGCTGAGTGATTAATGTGTGTCATGTGCTGTGATAGGTGTACCAGAGTTAGTAAAATTAATAATGACATTACATTAATAATTGATATTAACAGCTTCATTCATTCAACAAATCTCTTTGGGCATCCCACAATGTATTGGGTACTGTGCAAGGCACTGGGCAGTCCCTGCCCTCAGTTGCTCACATTCTCATTGGAGGAGGCAGAAGTAAGCTGGCAGTTATAGCAGAGTGGGATTAACACTACCACAGGTTTAGTACCAGGGAAGAAATGCCTACTCATGGCTTGAGATATCAGGAAAGGCTTCACTAGGGAGGTGATGACACATGAAGTGGATGAAGGGGGATAGCATTTGAAAAATACAGAACAATTTCCACAAAGTCCTGAAAACAAAAGAGAACATGAAATATTCAAGGATTGTTAGTTGTTTAATGAGTGAAGTAAAAGTTGGAGGCGGCAAAAGATGAGAGGTAATGCTGCAGCGATAGGAAAAGGCTAGATTATTAAAGACCATTAGAAGCAATCAAGCTATGAAAAGACACAGAGGAAACTTAAATGCATATTACTGAGTGAAAGAAGCCAATCTGAAAAGGATTCATACTATGATTCTGGAAATGTTAAAACCATGAAGACAATATAGAGAATAATCAGGAATAAATGAATAGGCAGAGCACAGGAGATTTTTAGAGCAGTGAAAATACTTTATATGATACAACGATGATGGACACATGTCATTGTACATTTGTTCAAACCCCCAGACTGTACAACACCAAGAATGAACTCTAACGTAAGCTACAGACTTTGAGTGATTATGATGTGTCAGTGTAGGCTCATCAATTGTAGTAGATGTACCACTCTGGAGGAAGAGGGGCTGTTGATAATGGGGGTTGTTATGTACTTGTGGGGGCAAGGGTTATATGGAAAATCACTGTATTTTCCTCTCCATTTTGTTATGAACTCTAAAACTGCTCTAAAAAATAAAGTATTAAAAAAATTCTTTTCCAAGAACATTTTTTTTAAAAAGCATAGAACAGAGAGGTATGAGGAAACTTTGTGGTGATGGAAATGTGCTGTATCTTGATGATGGTGATGGTTTCACTATTCATACATCCATCAAAACTCATCCAGTTTACACATTAAGTGGGTTCAGTTCATTATATATTAACTAGAGGCCTGGTGCATGAAATTCATGCAGGGGGGGGGGCCCTTAGCCCAACCTGCACCCACAGGGATCAGACCTGGCAGTTGGACCTGGCAGTTGGACATCCCTCTCACAATCTGGGACCTCTTGCTCCTAACCACTCACCTGTCTGCCTGACCTAACCACTTTGCCTGCCTGCCTGATCCCCCTAACTGCCTTCCCCTGCTGGCCTGGTCACCCCTAACTGCCCTCCCCTGCTG
>NW_005368456.1:1379182-1386668 GCF_000412655.1 Myotis brandtii | reverse complement strand
CTTTCCTCCTTATTTCCTACTTCTGTTCCATCATCCTTCTTCCCATCTTTCTCCTACCCTCCCTTCCACCCCACATTCCTTCTTTCCTTTATCTTTACCCCTGTCCTCCCTCCCCTTTTCCTTCCTTCTCACTTTAATTTTTTTCTTCACTTCCTCCCTCGAACTTGCTCTCCCCTCCCCCCCATTTCTTCCTTCTTCCCATTCTCCTTTTAAGCTCTATTGGCTCCCCTTTAAAACTTTTCTTCCCTCCCTCTTTCTCTCTCATCCACATCCTTCTCTTACTTTCACTGTTTTAATATCCATCTACCTGCCTAATTATTCATTATCATCTATCTTTTTTCTTTTCTGACTCTTACTTTTAAAATCTGTCCCCAGTACACAAGTATACTTGATTTTCATTATAGCACCTACAGTTCACTCACACATCCTCTTTCCTTCATTAACTCTGCTCTCTACTAACTCCTTTATAAAGTTATTCCCTCCCTCCTTCCCTTCTTAAAGCTTCCGTTGGGGAGGGGAGCATTAACCCCCAGGCCAGGGCTCAGCCTGGGCCAGGTATTCGATGCCCCCCTTCCCCAGCCTCCCCACCACTATCCTGCTCCCACTCCCTGCTCGGGACGCCCAAACCAGCTAGGGTGGCTGAGGCCATCACCCCGGGTGCTGCTGCCGCAAAGCAGGAGCACCTCCACCCAGAAGGCCTTGGACCATCCTCCACTCCATCCCGGACCCTGGGTGCCTCCCCACCAATTGCCACCACTGCCCTCCTTCCGCGTCTGGGTGGGGCTCCCTGCTCCATACTGCCTCTACCCCGCCCCCCCCCCCCCCCGGGGCCCCCCCTCCCCCCCCCCCCCCCCACCACCAGATGCAATCTTGGCACACTACCCGATTGCCCACAGGTCGCCCACAAGATGTGGGAGCTCTCCTAACACCCTGCCCGCTGGGCGCACCTGCTCTCCTCCCCCCACCCCCGTAGTTGCCACCCCCTTCCATGTGCAGTTTTCAGTTTCTTTCCCTTTTCCATTGCTGTGTCTATTGTATCCTATCCTACCCTGGGCCTTGCTGCTGCCTGAGCAGAGGGCCGGGACACAGCCTGCTGAGCCTGTGGTGACATGATGCTGTAATGGACAAATTTGCATATTACTCTATTATTAGATTAGATTATACCTAGTAACTTGTTCGGTAAAGTGCACATACATTCAGTGTTGTGAAAATGTTTTTCTGAACATAATTATGAGGGGGAAATTTTATTGACTCCATATTAATGTCTATAATTTCCATTTTAAAAATTATATTTCAATAATTAGATTTAAAAGTGCATTGACATGCTAAAAAATCAATCCCTTCTTTATATATTATTGTGGTCAGTGCATCACAAATTTAATTTCTGAAGAGTGTCTTTTGCAATTTTTTCTGTATCTAAAGATCATTTAATTGATTAATAGGAATTTTGAAAAAAGTAAAATATGCCATTATAAACTAGTTCACTTAAATACTAAGAAGTAATTTTGTGAAGTGGTAAGAATAAAAAATAATAGTAATAACTATCTATATTATGAATAAACAGGTTTTTTCCAAATAAATAAGCCCAGAATGAGTAGAGCAGTGAATTTCTTTCAAGTTTAAATTGGCCATAGGTTGATAGGTGTTGAAGCTGGATGACAGATACATAAAGGTTCTTTATTCTCTTTTGTCTTTCCTTGTGTATGTTGTAATCTCTCCATAAGCAAAGGTTTTAAAAGGTAAGCCAACCAAATAGAGTGTTGCTAAAGTAATCAGTGTTTACCACACCAAAAGCAAGCTCATTCAGAGATGTCACTGCTTAGCGACATCTCTGTTGTGGGCCTTTCCAAGAAGGACCCCGGGGCAACGTCAGGCAGAGCACAGCACCCTTCCTGGACTGCCTGGGAATCACTCTGGGCGCAGAATCTTCTTCAAGAGCCCAGAGTCACTTCCTCTGCGGAGCCTTCCTGGCTGCCGCCAGTTGACTCTTTCTCCCAATGTGCCTGGATGAGCACATGTTTGCCTGGCCTGCATGGGTGGGTTTATAATGATACCTGACTTCTCCACCCAATATAAGCCCCTCATATCTCTGTATCCCTAGGACAGAACCCTTATTGTTGCTTAATTAATATTTGTGGGATGAGTCTCTTTCTCTGAGTTTCTTCCTCATTACTGTGAATGAGTAAGATTTCTGAAGATCAAAAATGTGTTTTATCCTTTCAGGCCCCTGAAAGTCTCTCACTTCAGGATTACCTTGGCTCTCACTAAAGGAACAAGTACCCATATTGTTTACCAACCTCCTGTATAGGTAAACAAAATGATCATTTTGTCTCATATCAGAGTAGTGGAGTCCAGGAAATTTCTCAGACATCCTAGAATATGATTGTGGTGAGTATAAACAGGTAGAAAATGTATAACTATAAAAAACTACAGGTAGAAAATGTAGAACTACAACAGACTACAAAAAAAAAATCCTAACAGAGTTTTAATTTAAGCTGAAGACAATCTTTAAGAAGAGGACTTTTGCCCAGCTGGTGGGACTCAGTGGTTGAACATCGACCTATGAACCAGGAGAACACGGTTTGATTCCAGGTCAGGGCACATTCCTGGTTGCAGGCTCGATCCCCAGTGTGGGGCATGCAGGAGGCAGCCAATCAATGATTCTCTCTCATCTTGATATTTCTATCTCTCTCTCCCTCTCCTTTCCTCTCTGAAATCAACAAAAATATATTTTTAGAAAAGAATAAGATGTTCTCCTCTGAATTTTCTTCCCTACTAACTTCCCTGAAAAGTGAAACTGTCATTTTCTATCAGTAAAGTGAATATAATGTGAGTCTTCCCAACTGTATCTGTCCACTAGTCCTCAAGCATGTTCTTCTCTCCCCCACAACTCTACCTTTATTCTCATGTGTGCTTCTTCACCTGGTGGGGTTATGATTTTCTGTCCAATTTCAGGGAACTTACAAGTTCACTCAAATGTCATTTTAATTTCTTTAGCCCAAAACAATCTTCCTTTAAAAAGAACCCAAATCACATTCTCATTTTATCACTTCTTATCCTATGTCATGATTATTTGTATAAATGACTATTATCCTAAAATAGCTTGAAACCTCTCTGAGGGCAGGGGCCATATATGAGTCCAGGTGAAATATCTCATCTCACCTGTACATTCTTGCACCTCGCAGGTGCTCAGCAAATAAATGAATTGAAGAATGCGTAAATAGGTTTTACTACTTAAAATTTTTCATCAAATTTTCTATTGGTTTAAGCATTGCATAGACATTCCTTGGGCTGTTTTTATTTCCTTTATTTTCTAAAATATTTGCTACCATAGAGTAGTGGCAATAAGACAAATATTCCCAGTAGGTCACTAAAATCCAAGCAAAAGCTGAAAAGCTCCTTTAGAAGGAGAGAACCTAGAAAGTCTAATATAAGGTGACAACACTCCAAGTAAAGCCATTCTTGCTAACTGCAAGGAAAATGATTTCATAACTTGTTCAAGTTTAATTGTGGGACTTTTGAGGTCATGATGATGGTTTTGCTTTTGTTAGGTGTCTGGTGAGACTATCCACTGAGAATAACTGGTTGTGGTTTTATATTTTTAATTTTACTTTTAAAAAAAGCATGCATTCTCTTTTTCTCTCTTTTTCAAATTTTCTTTCCTCTTTTATCTCACACTCTCTCTTTCTATTTTATCTCTCTTTAATTCCCTTCCTTCTTCCTTCTCTCCACTCTTTCATTCCTTTCCTTTTTATTTCTTCCTTCCATCTATCCCCTTCTTCCCTTCCTCTTTCTACCCCACCCACCATGTCATTTATTTTAAAATGTATTTTAAAATCAAAGAAGTCCCTACATGTGTCTGAAACCTGATCTTATATCTACCCACTTTGGAACAGACACCAAAGAAGTGGTGAGGAGAAAATCAGCTATAGATAATAGAATCAATTCAGAAGGTGGCCCAGAAAGCATAGTGATAAGTGACAAGAGGGCATCAAATTGATTTGGCTTAATGCCAGGCAAAAATGGACATTATAGATATCTAACATAAGATCATAAATTGCCAAGGTTGTCTGGGGCATGATGACTGAAGACCAACCGGGGAGCAGGCAATGATTGAATATCTGGAAGCATATTGGAGGCATTTGTAAGGCAAGTAGCAGAACCTAAGCCATTTGACTAAGGTTTGCCATACATTGCAGGAATTGACAAAAGCAAGCAGAGCTTTGAGTCTTGCAGGCCTACTTCATAGGGGAATAACCCACATAGAGCCTCTTACTTACTTAAGGGAACAGAACATGGAAAGAGAAAGTTCCTCAAGAGGAAATCAATAAAAGAACTTTGTTACAGGAGGGAGGGAAGAGTCAAATTCCCCAAACGGGATACCCATGTGCAGAGCAGGACAAACCTAGGCTTCTGACCTAGTTCTTCTTTGAAATAATTCAAAAAGAGGTTGTTTCTAGAAACTGGAGAAGAAATTATCCTCCAAATAAGGGTCCAGTAGCTGTGGTTATGATAGTAGACTACCCTACATCAGCCTGGACTTGAATACCAAGTTCACCACTTAGGAGGTGAGAGACCTTGAGTAGATAACTTAATCTCTCTTTGCTTTGGTTTTCTCATCTGTAAAGTAGAGGCAAACAGAATCAATGTCATGAGGCTTTTATGAGGACTAAACAAATCCTTATTTATAAAATGGTTAGTATAGTGTCTGACATACAGTGTTTGTTATGAATGAAGGAATGAGGAAGGTAACTTTTCTTCAGATTTTCATATTTTCAACCACAAGACTTTGCATAAGGCCTTTCTATTTACCCAAATCAACTGAATGACAACTAATGGAATCATTAGTTTTTCAGTGCAAATGATTCATTTTTCATGCACTAAGCTTACACCACCTGAACTTGGCCCCAAATTAACCCAACACAATAAAACCTGAATATGGGGGTTGTTCTGCCTGCACTTTAAATCTTGGGAAACATACCAGCAATGTTTTTGCTTTCACTTGAAACCTTAGCCTCATCTTTATTCCCCCTTTCTCTCACCTTAATATCCTGGGAAACAGCTTAGCATTGCGGCTAAGAGAACAGCCTGTGGAGTTAGACATAACTGGTGTAAATGTCAATTCTGTCTTCTTTTTAGCTTGGCAAAGCTGCCTATCCTTTCTGAGCTTCAATTTTCTCATTTGTCAGTGAGGATGATGATACCTATATCATAGAATTGTTGTGAGGATTAGATGAGATTTTGCCTCAAAGGGCTTAGCACAGTGCCTACCCACAGTAATAGTTTATTACATTTTAGCTGAAAATCATGACCAAGTTGAACCTATCTTTTCAAATGTCTCCTGTGTCCCCTTTACACCATCCTTCTATGCAACCCTAGAATCTCTGTCAGGAGTTTGGGTGTCTCTCTCCCTAAAGTTTGTGGACTGTAAACTCCTTGTGTAGAGATGACATTCCATTTATCTTTGCTTCCTATCCCACCTTATCTTGAATGTTCATAACAGACATTCAACAAATATTTGTTGAGCAGACTCTGCAACACCTGATTTTCTCCCTACTCCTGGGGCAATAGATAGAAGAAATAAGATGAAAACCTCAAGGTTCTTGAGTGCTGTGAAAATGCCTTGTGGACGTTTGCTGCATAGCAAAGAGTTTGGTAACAGTCAATTCAAGATACCCACACAAGGACTCCAAGCCAATGTTGAACCTATTATCTGGGAGTCTGAATGCTTTTTCTACAGAAAAGATTTACTAGCAGTTCTGTTTGGAAGCTAAATGACATGCTGCTTTGACAATAGATAGCTATATTTGTCTGCAGAGGACAGAAGAGGGTAAAGGGCTGAGAACTGGAAAGAAAAAATGAAGCCACAAGAGGAAACTCCTGGTATCACATGTATTATTGTCATTACTTATCAGAAATATATTACTTTAAACACAGCACCAATTAAGTCTGGCAGTTTAATTGACAACTGATGAAAAGCACCATATTGTGGCTCAGTTAGGTCTCATTGATCTTGCTATTTGATCGCTTTTTGCCAGTAATCTGTCATCTTTACTATTGATAATGTAAACTGCTCATCTTGAAGGATATGACATTATGATCCAAACTGACATTGTGCAAAAAACAAAAAACAAAAAAAACCCCCAAACAAACATGAAAAACCCAACAGTTCTTAATTGATAACTGAGAATAGTGCAGTCCATAAAATAAGTCATCACTACTTATGAGGCAGGGCTCAACACAAAAATGATGGTGTTCAAAAAAGGGAATTATTATAACTGATTGTTCTGAGCAAACCCATCTGCTTAATTGAGTTTATTCGTTGACCTGGTTTGTGATAGCACTCTATGTAGAAATCAAAGAGACAGCTCATATAGGTGGCCTTATTCAAGGCAACATAAAAGAATGTTAGAAATTAATGTGCTTGTCAGCTTTTCCGGTACCTGAAGGTTCACTATTATTGTCAGTCTTTAGAATATTTCTTACCAGAAGAGGTACTCTTTAGCCAACAACTTGACAAGTTTTTTTGTTTTGTTTTGTCTTTTTGTCATTGTTGCTGTTAATCCTCATCCAAGGACATTTTTTCCAAACATCATATAGTTGGAATCATACAGTGTGTAGCCTCTTCAGATAGGCTTCTTTCACTCTTCATAGCTTTTTATCCAAACTTCTACTCTCCTCAGAGCCTTATCCCTATTTTCAAAATTAATCCTTCCTCTGTGTACTTCAACCTTTCTTTCAATAATTATTTTTCCTCTCATCTTTCAGAAGGCCATGTGGTCAAGACTGTGTCTTATTTATCTCTTATTGTGCCTCTTTGGTCATCATGCCTCAAGCAGCCTACATTGCCAATATACCAATATTCTCAATTCCTCCTTACAACTCATAGACTTTTATATAATGTTATCTTTTGCTGAAATGCCTATTTATTACCTTCCCAATTTGGAAAACTCTTACTAATCTTTCATGAAGCAGACCAGCTATTATCCCCTTAATGGAGTCTTCTCTGATATCACCAAGCAGACATAGTGGCTTCTTCTTCTGCATTTTTATAGCACCTCAAGTAGCACTGTATTATACTAGTATCTTACTAGAGGCCCGATGCACAAAAATTCATGCAAGAGTAGGCCTTCCTTCCCCTGGCTGCTGGCACCGGCTTCCCTCTGGCACCTGGGACCCGGGCTTCCCTCCTCCGGCCACGGCAGGCACCCGGGACCCAGCTGGCTTCCCAGCTGGCTTCCCCCCGGCCCCGGCTTCATCAAAAGGATGTCCGGAATGATGTCCGGAATACGTCCAGTCTAATTAGCAAATTACCCTTTTATTATTATAGATTGCATCACCACTATCTTTTTGCAGGCTTGTCTACCCCCTAGACCAGTGATGGCGAACCTATGACACGCATGTCAGAGGTGACACGTGAACTCATTTTTTTGGTTGATTTTTCTTTGTTAAATGGCATTTAAATATATAAAACTAGAGGCCCAGT
>NW_005368456.1:1365433-1377960 GCF_000412655.1 Myotis brandtii | reverse complement strand
CGAACTCATTTTTTTTGGTTGATTTTTCTTTGTTAAATGGCATTTAAATATATAAAATAAATATCAAAAATATAAGTCTTTGTTTTACTATGGTTGCAAATATAAAAAAATTTCTATATGTGACATGGCACCAGAGTTAAGTTAGGGTTTTTCAAAATGCTGACACACCGAGCTCAAAAGGTTCGCCATCACTGCTAGACTGTCAGTCTTTTTGAGGGCAGGTCCATGTCTGATGGCTTTCTTTATTTTCAGCACTAGAAACAATGCCTCACACATGCAGTTCTTTAAGAATGAAAGGCAGAAAATTGAGTTTGCTCCTTGGAGAGCTGGCTCAAGCATCCTAAGCATTAACAGCTTAGGACGCAGAGTAAATGGGGTTGAAAAAGAGAAAGGAGTCAATTCCTTCATGAAACAGTAAGCTTTGTTCTATTTCATGACAATAAGCTGTAAACTTAGCTGGGCTGAATGTTTGTGTTCTTTTAGGTGATGGTCAGTTAGATGAGGCAACAAGAGGGCACACAGAAGAGATGCAAGAAAACAAAGTTTATTTACTTACAGGTCCTACACAGAGAGACTCCACTGCCTACCATGAAGGGCCATGTGGGAGGAGTGCTAAGGCAGCCAGCTCAACCAAGCAGGTGGGGAGCCAAGAGAGAGTGAGAACCCATGGACAAGTACTTTTTTATTGTGGTCAAGGTGGAACACAAGAAAAGATGTAGGGGATTTCATTGGTGCATTTGAATGTACTAGGCCACAGTCAGGGGAGGGTAGGAAGGGGAACTTGTGGCAGAGGCTGACATTTTCACACTGGTGCACCTGGTCACCTGGGTAAGGTGTTTGCAATCAGTCTACAGGGATGTTGCATCAGGAAAGAAAAGGGAGGAAAACATGAGATTTTAAAAATATACATGGTATCTTACATATGTCTTAAATGGCCTCAGAAAGCAGATCTATGACCAACAGGCAAAAATCACATAGCAGATGAATCTAACAGTCAGAAATGTGCAAAATGGAAGAGGCCACCTCAGAAGGCAGTGAACCTCATTATTGGAGTTATTCAAGCAGAGACCAGATGGTCATCTGTGGGAAATTTGCTACATAGATTCATGCAGCCTATGGGATACAGGTAGTGTTGTGTGTCATATTAATCAGTGCAATCATGCCAAGGCCCAGCTTGTATGGGGCAGGCACACACAAGTTGAACAAACAAAGGTCAAGCTATACTGATTTGATATGATCATTCTTTTCAAAGCCTTTTCTTCATGTTCCTAGTTTGACAAGACATTCTGGATATAAAAATATTTCTGGAGTCAAGTAAGTTTGGGAACTACTTCATACAATATTACCCTATTGGTGATACAAAGCCACATGCAAATAGACTCTGAGAATTCCTGAAATAAAGGAAGTCATGTCATTTGGCTTATCTCAGCATTTCCCCAAAGTTTTGATCACAAAAACTTTTTATTGTGTAATTTACCTGTGACTATTTCATGGAAGAATTCTGTCTTTAGGTGGGGTAAATATTTCTCTCCTTCTGGAGAGAGGCACATACAGCATTTTCTCCTTTGCTGATTTCAAATCACTCTTGGTATAAGAGCTACAGGAGGGCTGTAGGCATAGTGAGGGGTTCTATCCACCCACACCCGCCCCCATGGGGCAGAAGGTATTTACCAAACTCATATGCCTTTTTTCATTTGATTATGATTCCACTCTATAAAAAAGCTATTATTATTTATTTTTACATACAAGAAAACAGATGCAGCAAATAGGAAGGTGATGCAATATTCCAAAATCCATGATCTTCCCATTTCTTGACTCAGCTGGCATTGAGCTGGAAGCCCAAAGATGAAAAAATTTAACTAAGAGACTGTCAAAACTTCTCCAGCTTTAATGGTCAATGATTCTTAATTTCATTATTTGAGAATTGACAGTCTCCCACAGCATAAATGTCACCTCGATAATAACTAGTGGAGCCCATTAAATCCAGAAATTTACTTTTTTATAGTTGCTACAAGAATGAGGTTGCAGACAAAGATGACCATTACTCAATGGCAATATGAAAATTAATAACCCATTACCTCCATCAGCTGCATCACCGGTCTGGGCCACCTACTGAAGGAGAAGCTGATAAGCTACCTCCTGGGTATGAGACAGAACCTAAATAAATAAGCTGGAAGTAGACTAATTAGACGCTGAGCCAGGCAGCAAATAATGGTAAATTCTGGATCTTTTTTACAGTCAAAGATACCTTTTATTATCCTCACATAGGTTCATACTTTGCTAACAAACTATTACTTAAGTAAATAATTAGATTTTTCAATTCATTAATAGTATGCAGAACTGCCAATCAGAACTGAGGAACAGCATTGCCTAAATAGTGTAACTGTTAATTTGATGCAGCACCAGTCAAAAGTCAAGAAAATTTATATTTCAGATGATTTTTGCTCTTCATTACAGGTAAATGCACAGCTTCTCTGGAGCTATTTAAAATATAGAAAATAGCTTCAAATTACAGTGAGAATGAGTTGAAGCATAACTTAAACCTTTTCTTCATATATTTTGCATAGTCTCATTGGTATAATTATCTTATATTGTTTTTTGTAATTGAAAGAATTAATAAATAATAATAATAATAAAGGACAATAGCCCAAGAACTTGATTACTATATTTATAATCTTGTAAGCATCTAAAACATAGGTAGAAGAATAGATATTTCTCTAAGAACCCTTCTCACTCAAAAATGCCAAGAAAAAACACTATGGCTTTATGTTTTGTTTTCAAGAAAAAATAATTGCCCTCCCTCCAGTATGATCTCCATTAGTTATCGTAACAATTCTGCAGGGCACTTTACTACTCCTGATAATGAGGCATCCTTAGGTCCTTGCATTAGGTTCATTTAGTATCTTGCTGGGAAGGCAGAGTGATAAAATATTTTGTTTAAATGAAAATAAAAAGCCTTCTCATTTCTACATTACAAATTATAGCCAGAAGCAAAAAAAGGGGGGATCCCTAAAAAAACTTTACATATTGCTACCTAAGCATTTAAGTAATTAGTTTCCTGAAGATTGGCCACCAGACTTGTAAACAGCCACAAAGTTCTTAATATTTTTTTTACAACATATGCCCAATCTCACAGCAAATAGCCTATAGGTTGGCCACTAACTGGGTATCTTTATTTTCTTTGATTAGAGAAGGAGGTATTAGACAAAAGAAAAATAGAGAAACTAACTTTACCATTATTCTTCTACCAAGTTCTCTATAATGAAAAGAAAAATATCTGAGAGTAGGCGTCTTTACAGCAGCCCCCACCTTGCAAAACTCTCACATAAGATGCTACTCTTCACTGCTTCTTTTAATGACTGTATTACTTTGATTTTATTAGTTTGACTTCTTTTCTAACTTCTACTAATGGATGAGTTAGCCCATGACTCACACTTATAGTTATTTATTTTGATGTTTGGGGACACAGAAATGCTGTTTAAAAATACCATTTATATAAGTGTTTGGACTACTGCATTGAAGGCCATATTTCATTGTCCTAAGAGAAAGCTGCTATTCTGAGAAGACTAGTAATACTGGTAAATTGATAGCAATTTTGCCTTTTTAGAGGACATTATGTGGAGGCGGTGTATCCTCTGCTTAAATTATTCCCAGGAAGAAGGTGAGGTGCCTGAGGAGGTGCATTTCGGCATTTGGGTCACAGTTTGCTTTAGTGAGAACAATATCATAGATGAAATGACTTCCTAAACAGACAGTATCAAGAATAACTGAAAACCTATATCCATTAAGGACAATAGTAGGAAAGTTGGAAAGACATTCAATCTGAACTTTTTAAAGCACATATTATGTGCCAAACTTGGTGCTTGGGTGCTAGAAATAAACAGATAAATACCCACCCACAAAAATTCTGAATTTAGCAGCATAGTATATTTAAATAGCAATTACTATATAGGTAAATGTAACCTTAAAGAAATGAGCTCCAGTTTTGCATAAAATGAAGTAAGCACACATCTCCTTGTCTCTCCCACTGAAAATAACTAGCACTGCTAGACAGTGTGTGTGCAGCATTTATCTGCGGGCTCTGAAAGGCAAATCTGACAGGCAGTTGGGGAATGGGAAGTACTACCAAACTGAGAGTGGCTTTATAGCTCCAAACCCAGAAGTGCAGGCCTGATGCAAACAGAAAGAACTCTTAGTGAATCCCTCTCTTTCTGATCTAAGGAGCATAAAATTGGGCCCCTAAAGGACAGAAGGAGTTTGTAAATTTGTTGTTGTTGATGTCGCTTGTTTTGTTTTTCCATCTTCTGCTTCTCCAGCCCAAAGGCAAACCCATAGTGGCTGCAGTGGCATAATAGCTATGCCAATAGCAGTAATGATGGCAGTGCCAGTAGAGCAGATGCCTAAAACTCTGAGCCAAGAGCCTGGGAGGAATTTTCACTGATTTTCTTCTTCCTCTCAGTCCTCTCACCACTTGACCTGGGAGTACACAGTAAAAATTACACAGGAGGGTAGCTAACTCAAAGCCTCAGCTTTCCAGCCAGAAAATAAGGAAGGGAGGTCCTCAGAGCTGAGAAGTTCCCAGGAGATTGTGTAGCAGGGGAAGCTGGAGAAAAATAATTTCATAAAATTTATATCAATTCCTGGGCTTCCCCTTAACCTTCACAGCTCTTTATGTCTGGAGTGTAAAAGGCAAGGTGGGCCGATGCTCAAACAAGACTGAATGGGCACTGCTCATTTATGAATCCTGCACCTCCATGATTCTTCCTTTATCAAATTAGGCACACATCTTGAAAAAATTTCCCATTGGAGTCCTTCTTCAGCCTTTAATGTATGAGCCATGAGCTATAAGGTGACATGAGCACCTCCCCTTACACACTGCCCAATAGTTGCAATAGCTGCCTTTAGCAGAGTCATCACATGTTCGCCTATATAGGTCCATCACTGACCCTCATCAACTTCCCACCTCTCCCACTGCTTGCCTGCCTCAGTCCTTTCAATTTATTATTGCATTCTTATCTCTCTACTTCATGGGTCTCCCACGTCATTCTTCCATAACCTACCCCTTCACACTTGGTAGTGTTCATATAATGTTCCACTGTATGGATGTTTCCTGATTCATTTGACTATTTCCTATGAATGGACCTCTGGGAACAAAGGTAACATTCTTCTTGGCCTGTCCCCCATACCAGCTCATGAGTTATTCTCCCACAGGCAGCCATATTGGGTCGAATCACCATCCTAGACTCTAAGCACTCCAAATTTATGGGACAACTAGGTCATAGCTCCCCAATCCCTTTCCAATTATCTATGACATATGCTTCCCAAATAATTTCAGTTCTCTTGCCTCCATTCCTACTATCATTGCAAGACCTATCTTCTTTCAGCCATCTGGCCTAATCTTTCCTACAGAGTCCTCAACTCTCCCGATGTGCCTCTCTGTGGGAAGCTGCCTATTGTCTTCACTAGCAGAGAGGTGTGGACAAGGAACCTGGAAGGTTGGTGATCCTTGAAGCCCTTGCAAAGGTCAGGGCTGTGCACCCACTGTTAGTCCAGACAATGGTAGCTGAAGCAACTTCCCCATTTACTATTATGTAAATCCTTGCTGCTGGGCTAGTCTGCCTGTTACTGGAAATTGCCTGCCTAAGGGCTATGGGTGTATCCCAAACCAATGAAAGGTTGGTGAGGCCTGAGCACCAGTGGAAGTCCTTCCCCTTGAGTTCGACTTGCCCGCCTGGTCCCCCAATATTTCCAAATTATTATTTCTTGTCTTGTCTCTTTCATTTGCATGTGGACCTCTTCCAGATCTTGAACCCTGAACCACGCGGGACGTGGAGGGAAACCTTACACACCTCTCAGTGCCTGCTCTCCACTTAACACTGGAACCCAGAGTGAATGCAGAGAAAGGCATTCAAAACCCTCCACATCTGGTTTCAGTCTAACCTTTTAGCCTTATTTTCTGTCATAAGTTACACAAACTCTTCGGTCCACATACTACTTGCTGTTCCTCCAATATTCTAGGCACGTTTATGTTACAGTTTCTGCTGCCTCAGCTGCTGTCTGCTATTGAACCTTACCTCTCCCCTAAATAAAGATTTTACCTATCAAAATCTTTTTTGAGTCAAGGCCTAGCTCAAACAATATTTTCATGAAACTTTCTTAAAATGTATTCCTTTTCTTTATTGAAATTCACATGTACATATGCATTTCTTTGGTATCTAATTTAAAGTATGTCAAGTTATAACATGTACTAGCTTTGTCTATCTATTTGAATTCCCCATAACCTCTGGCTAACCTGAGAACTCATTTCCAGAAAATCTGCTTGATAAGAGTAAAGCTGTCTTGTCATGAATATTACTCTCTACTTTGTTGCTTTAAAAAAATTCACATGGTGTTGGGGAACATAAAGATGAATGAAACAGTCTTACTTTGTTTCATTCTAATTATAAAATTGAGAAGCCAGACAGATATACACATAGCCTCAGAACTCTGATAAATGTCTCAAATGTGCTTAGGCAACTAAGAAAGCATACAGAGGAACATGCATGGCTATCTGAATAGGAGAGAAAGGTCTGGTCAGGGAAGGTTCCACAGAATGGGCAGTGCCTGGGTTTACTCTGCAGGGTGGGGAGACAAAGGGAAACAATGGCGTTGGATGTAGAGGAAATAGGATGTGTCTCTTAAAATCCTTATATTTGGTTACAAATACAAATATCAGAGAAAGGGTGACTTTTATAATGAAAAACATAATTTTCAAAGGCATGATAAAATAGGTCTCAGGAATAAATCAAAACCAAGGCATTAAAGACCACAGAAATCTTTTAACATTGATGTCTTCTTCTCTCTTACTGCAGACTGTGTCTGCTTTCCTGACCACACAGTGAAACATGGTCACCAACAGCTCCCAGGCTTACATTGTTCTTGTCAAGGGTGTATTAATTATCTATTGTAACATAACAAGTTACCTCTACCCTTAGTGCTTAAAACAATAAACAGGTATTATTTCAGTTTTTGTGTATCAGGGATCCTAGCATGGCCTAGCTGGGCATCTCTGGCTCAAGGTCTCTGATGAGATTGCAGCCAAATTGTCGCCAGGGACTGTGATCGTATCTGAAGGTCCAACTGGTTGAGGAGTGGGCACAGAATCCATTTCCAAGTTCATTCACGTGGCTGTTGGCAGGTTCCAGAAGATCCAGTTCCAAACTCACTTAAGTGATTGATGGCAGGTTTCAGTTCCTCACGGGCTGTTGGAATAAAAACATCAGTCCCCTACTAAGCCACACAGCCTCTTCATAGGGCTGCTCACAACATGGCAACTTGCTTCCTTTAGCAAGAGTGATGAGAGAGAGAGAGAGAGAGAGAGAGAGAGAGAATGAATGAGGCCTAGTGATAACTTCAATATCAGAAGCCACATTCTTTGTGTAATCTAACCTAGGAAGTTACATCCTATAACTTCAGCCACACTAGAAGTGAGTCACTAAATCCAGCTCATACTGAAGGTTAAAGGATTACAAAATACATGAATACCAGGCGGTGGGATCATTAGGGTCCATCTTGGAGGCTACCTTCAGTCTCACAAGGATCAAGTGAGACTGAAACTGGGAACCTAGGCCTAGGGGAGGGTTCTGATTGGCTCTTCTAAGACTATGTGCCTATTTCTGTATCAATCAACTTTGTCCATGGGGTTAGAGTATATTATAAAATATACCTGCTGAAAACCCAATACTGTGTACAGAGGAAGAAGTTTCCAGGGAAAGGGGGCTGAACTGCTCATTCTACCTAGACAGGGTTTCTCATTGACCCTTACACACACACACACACACACACACACACACACAATCATGCAAGCACACTTGAACATATGCTCATAGGCAAGCACACATAAATATACATTCACATACCTGACCACCCTTCTGTGTATCTGTTGTACATATTAGGATTCTGAAAACACTTTTGTTTGAGTGAAGCCTTAAAAAGTTTGAAACCCTAGCCAGTTTGGCTCAGTGAATAGAGCATAGGCCTGCAGACTGAAGGGTCCTGTCAAGGTCGCATGCCTGGGTTTCGGGCTCGATCCCCAGTAGGGGGCATGCAGGAGGCAGCCAATCAATGATTCCCTCTCATCATTGATGTTTCTATCTCTTTCTCCCTCTCCCTTCCTCTCTGAAATTAATAAAAAGTATATTTAAAAAAAAACAATAAATAAATAAATAAAAAGTTTGAAAACTGATATTGTCTAGAAAGAGACAAGACTTGTCCAGGGTCAGATAGCAGATTAATGGCAAAGCAGGGTAAAAGATTATATTTCATGCTGGTGGTTAAGCATGATGCCTGGGGCTTTAGAGGTGGTTTTCAAGGAATAGGACAGTTGAATCTTTGTTTACAAGGAAGATTTACAAGGAAGAATGGAGAGAGAGAAGTGCTAAAGAATGAATAAATAATTTTGGAAGAGAAAAGCAATGGTACAATGATGGGGAGATTGGGTGGCTGGGTCAAGGACAAGGTCTTTTTTGAAATGAGTAAGA
This sequence comes from Myotis brandtii, assembly GCF_000412655.1. Lineage (NCBI taxonomy): Eukaryota > Metazoa > Chordata > Mammalia > Chiroptera > Vespertilionidae > Myotis > Myotis brandtii. Next base: position 1,369,441 of record NW_005368456.1, on the reverse strand, counting down.
CCTGAAGCATATGTTGGTTGAAGGGACAGAATAAAGGAAATTTAACATTTGAGGGAGCAGGTGATCAAGAGAGAGTAAATGGAGCCACGTGCTTGGGGAGAGCTGAAAGGGTGGACCAGGCCTATATGGAAAGGGAAATAGGGCACTTCTTCATCAAAAGGGAAAGAAAAGGGGGAAAGAATAGGAAAGAGATCTGAGAGATGTTTCTGGGGAGGCACAGGAAGTGAGGAACCTCAGAACAGAGAGGGTTCCCCTCCTCAGTGTCCCGGGGAGACTGAGGGACACAGGGCCAATTTTGGGACTTGAATGTGTGAAGGAGAATTTGTACCACTGCTTGGTGAGGCAATTAGACCTGTAGAAGTGTAAATAAAAGGCTCGTGATGAGTGGTGAGGTCTCCACTGAGGTTGGACAATAGGACTTTGAAGTGAGTCTGCTCATGTTTCTTTCCAAGAATTCCTCTGACTGTTGAGAAACCAGCATCCATCCCTGGCTTGGGGGATATGAGAGTACCTAGAACTTTACTTCTGCTTTTGCTTAGTCCTGGGAAGGCTGAGAAATCAGTTAATGATGGCCAAGTGGAGAGTATTATAAAGATGGGAGATCAGCTATTTTTCCCTTTCACTAAAGGCAAAAAACAAGGTCTTTAGTACATGCTGAGCTGGAGAAAATGGAATTCAGTATAGCAAAAAAATAAATAAAATAAACATATTGCCAGCTAGATTTAGGAAAACAGATTCCTTCCCTGTGATAACTTTGTTTATAGAACATTGATTAGTTTACAGGATGACATTTAATTCTTCAATTGGTCATTTCTGTTAGGGGCTTAAGACTAAATGAGCTTAAGCTGAAGCTTGAACTGTTTAAGCAAATGTCAAGGAACACATTTGAGAGGCTGTTAGAAAGCAATATGGATGAATGTTTGCTACTGCGGCCTTTGGAGTCATGCTGTCTGGGTTTGAATGTTGGCTGTGCCAGTTAATAACCACATGGTCCTGGGTGAGTTCCCCCTTTCATGTCTCATTTTCTTCAACTCTAAGATAGTGATGATGGCAGAGTCTACCATGGGGTTGATGTACAAAGCCTTGGCACAAGGCCTGATGAAGAGTATTCAATAAATATTAATTCGCTGTTATCATGTTTTAAAAGTCAGATTGCTTAGTGAACTTTATAGACGCATTGGCTCTTCGAGTAGAGAACTTTCAAGACTACTTGGCCTTATGCTTTTCAAATTGTGCTCCTCAGAGCCTGAGAGTTAGAGAGAGATGCTTCTGGAGTCCTTTCAGGGAAAAAGGGGTCAGAGCTGCTGGGACCCTAGTCCATCCCCTGCTTCAATAAGAATAGTCTGCTTCTACCAGTTTCACATATTTGGTAGGCTTATGCCTATACCTGAAAAGAAGCTTTCAATATAAAAGAAAATAAATAAAACTGAACTACCTTTACAAATGAGAAACCTGAGGTTCAGAAGGTGAAAGGACTTGCGCAAGGTCAAATGCTGAGTTTTCGGTAGAGCAAGATCTAGCACCCAGGCCTCCTGCCTCTGGTCCAGGACTGTCTCTACTACGGCTTTCTATCCATTCAGGCCCCATTGCAAAATGAAATGTTTTCCTTTTCCCACAGGACCTCACTCTCACGTCCTCCCAAGAAACTTTCCTAATCTCCTAGGAGTCAGCTCTCCCCTACTAGAGCTTCCCACAGTGCCTCTTCCCAGTATAATCTTCTAAAAGTCCACTTTTCATAGTGAATAAAATATGGTCCTAATTTCAAATTGGATCATCTTCTACCAAAATTTGACAGACAGCCCAGTGACTGGCACATCATAGGTACTGTGTGAATAATGGATACAAATGCAGGTTTTAAATTACAAGCTTATGCACAAACACAAAGAATAATTAATGTAGCTGTTATTATTATGGTGAAGGAGTGTCAGATATAAAAGCTCTTGTCCCAAATGAACTTATGACTGAGTTGGTGAAAAATTTTTGCAAAAATTATTTATTTTTGAGAATAAAATGTGAGTCCATAGGGTTTGGTTTGTCTTTGTCACATGAAATGTCTCTAGGGTGGAGGGTTGGGGGTGCAGGGAGAGGGGGTAGGGGTTAAAGGCAAAGCAGTGTCTGCAGGGTTTCAAGGAGATCAACTGACCCTGCACAGGTAGCTGGAGGCTTTCTCCTTCCTCATGGGCAAGGCCTGTCTGAGCCCAAAGAACCTTCTTCCCCTAAGCACACTCCACAGCTGACCGATTAGGGAGACCTTTCAATGAGGTATTAATAAAAGCAGCCCCAGGCCAGAGGGGCCTGTACTAATTAGGATGGTAACCATGAAGAGAACACCCTCATACACAGCTCCGGGTCTTCGCTCCAAGGTAGGGTACAGGAAGCTGCCAGTGTTTGCTGTTCTCCATGCCTTCCCTTCCCCACCTGGGTCCCTGTTTGTTAAAATCTGCTTCCTACACAGTCAGCCCCCTTGAGGACATGTGTGTCAGCCCCACCTACAATATTAAGAGTAATCTCTACTTAAAGTCAACTTACTATAGATGTTAACCCCACCCTACCTATAAATTACCTTCACTGAAACCCCTAGATTAGTGTTTGAGTAATAGCTGAGTATTATTGCCTAGCCAAGGTCACCCATAAAACTATCATACCTTCTTACCTCATTTGAACCTCCGAGTATTTTTTACTTTCATACAGCTAGGAAATGTTATTGCTGGGTGTTAAAATTAAATGGCGGCCCCACACAACATTTATTCCTTCCTTTCTTCCTTCTTCCTTCCTTCCTTCATTCAATAATTATGCATCTAGTCCTCACCATGTGCCAGGCACTGACTGCAACAGGACAGACATTGGGAGGCTGACCCTCTGTTGCGGAAGATTATGCTGACACTAAAGTCACACATACACACACATGCACATACATATGCACGTGCACACACTGGCTTTAAAATGCTTTTCTGAAATGATTGATGGTCTCTGGAAGAAACAGGAATTGTCATCCATAACAGAGATACATGAGATTGAGAAGGAAGCTCAGAAAATGTAGCATTTTTTTTTCCAAAGACAGAGACAAGCTAAATAAACTCAGTGTCAGTTTGCTTTAGAAATGTCTCACCCATGTCTGTGCTGAGTGGGGCTGAGTTGGTGTGACAGAATCTGACGGGGTGGCAGGCAGGTAGGCACCAAAATGAGGCAGAAGCAGACCAGTGGTTCCAGGGCAGGCTAATCAAGCAAACCTTCCCTGGTCCACTCCTGGGCTCCTTGTGTTAAATCCCATGTGGGGAAATAAATCAAAGGTTACCTCTCTGGTTGATGAAAACATTTTCTTTACTTTACAAAATCACTCAAGTACTTTATGTGGTTTTTTGAAAATGTAGAATATGTATCTTAATCCTGTATGTAGACATCCCTTGCTTCCAACCATCACCAAATCAGAAATGGACCCTCCCCAAACAATAATAGTGGTGTAGAATTTTACAGTTTGCAAAATACTTTCAAATATATTATCCCACCTTATCCCTGAAAATAAAAAGTGACATAAACATTATGAAATTCCCATTTCACAGAAGAAATTGAGGTCCAGAGAAGTTAAATGACTTGACCAGGGTCTTTAGGCTAATATTTATTGAGGGCATTAGACCTCTGAGTATTTCACCTGCTTCTTACGGCTCGATCACCAAAACCAAGTATCATCAACATGTTAATTTCCTAGGGCTGCAGTAACAAAGTACAACAAACTAGATGCCTTAAACTAGAAACATTTTTTTTTTCTCACAGTTCTGGAGACCAGAGGTCCAAGGCCAAGTGTTGACAGGGTTAACTCCCGAGAGCTGTGGGGAAGAATCTGTCCCAGGCTTCTCCTCCAACTTCAAGTGCTTTGCTGAGAGTCTTGGGTGTTCTTTGGCTTGTAGGCTCATCACTCTGATCTTGCCTTCATGTTTACAAGTTGTTCTCCCTGTACCCATGCCTGTGTCCACATTTCCCTTTTCACAAGGACACCAGATGTACTGGATT
>NW_005368456.1:1345917-1365322 GCF_000412655.1 Myotis brandtii | reverse complement strand
CCCCCCCCCCCCCCCCCCCCGCAACCCGGCTTCCTGGCCACCTACTCCAGTATGATTGCATCTTAATTAATTACATCTGCAACAACCCTGTTTCCAAATTAGGTCACATTGTGAGGTACTGGGGGTTAGGATTTCAACATATGAATTTTAGGGGACATGACACAATTCAACCCATAACTATTAGTATCCCTTAAACCACCCTGTAAAGTGGTCAAAGCTGAGATTATTTCCGCTTAACTAATGAGGGCTAGAATCTTCAAGGTAAGGTGAGCTGCCCAGGACCTCTGAGTGATAAATCTTCCCCTGACCTCACTCTTTTACACAACTCAGCTTTACTACTGGGTCTCAGGCTGCATAGGTCACCTGGAACCCCACCAATGTCCAAGGTGTAGGCTCCTGAGGATCAAGCAATGGCCCCTGTGCTCCGTGAGATACTGCTGGCTGAGAGAAAATGACTGTCTTAATGAAATTCTTAGACTGTGAAGCATAAATACCAGGAAATTTAACCTTAAAGGAAAGAAAAATATAGTTGGGTCTGTGTGTTGTCCATCTCCAAATACCGAAGAGGTCACATGCAGTTAACTAGATAATGAAAAGGTTAGCTGTAATTTTCAGGAACATTAACATTCTTTTGTTGCCATAACTACATAGAATTATTAGCCAAGATTTTGTAATCCAAAATAAGATCAAGATATTTGAATGAGATTATCTCAGACCAGAAAGAATTTTCTAAGGAAAATAAGGAATCTTCAGCCTCATCAGAAACACACAAATTATGGCATGGCTAGGAGAGACTGACTTGAGTCATAACTTAAAGCAAGGCCTCTCAGATGACTTATACAGTATAAAGCTTCCCTGGGCAGCAGAGATAGCCTAGGGCTCCAGGTGGAAAACATGAATCCCCATCCTGCCCTGCTCCATTACTTTCAGATTAGTTGGGAGGCAACAGAGACAGTTGGGTCTTTTAGGTTAGACAGACCTGGGTTTGTGTTGTGTGTGTCACTCACTAGCTATGTCACTTTGGGAAGAAATTTAAGCTCTCTGAACCTTGTTGTTTTTTATCTGTAGAAACGGGTATAAATCATCTACCTCAAAAGTTGTTAGAATTTAGCAAGATAGCACATATTAAACACCTGCCACATAAGAGTTCTTGATGTGAATTGATTTGTTTTCCCTCCTTTTCTCTCTCTGACGCCTCCCTCCCTTGTTTTTGTGATGATGACTAAGGAAAATGGAAGTAATCTCTTGGAGGCATCATAAAAGAGCAGACTATTTAAAAAAGTAAAACATAAAACCCTCTTCCTGGACCTTTTGTTGTTGTTATTGTTGACTTCCCAGAGGTTTTTGTGGCTGCTGCATTATTTTCATAGATCTGGGGTTGAACCAGGCACCTGGGTGGCAAGCACAAACATCAGTTGGCAAGTGCAAAATAATGGCATTTCCACAAAGGGTTTCTAGCAGGTATGTCCCTGTAGTCCAACAGAAGATGCTGATAGTAACCATCTGACCACCATCCCCACATGGACACACATTGTTTAGGCCACAAAGGTTCTAGTAGGGCTTTCTCTCCTTGAGCCTCGCTTCAGCCCTTTCTGTGCATTGAGAAGACACGGGTTGTTACCACCAGCCTGGGCTGTCATGAATATGTGGAGTAACAAAGCAGCTAATTGGTATTAGAGCCAGGACTTAAATCTGGGCTGCCAGCCTCCTAGTTTACCACACCACATTGCCTTCTGGCCTGGAATTATCAGCCCAAACTCCATCCCAGAACTCTGTGCAAGGAGGCAGAGCTAATCCCCAAATTGAGGCAATCCCCATGTCTGTGAACCTATGTGCTGAGCACTAGGCTCAGCGTTTACTCTCTCTACCCTACTGCTCATCACCTCCCTCTCCCAAAGTATCTCCACCCCCAGGAGGAGGGGAACTTAACATGGATTCTCAAATATCAGCAAGTTTTTACTTTTGTTCCTCTTTACCAAAAAGATAGATTTTTTTAAAACCACTCTACTGAACATAGCTTTTTTTCTTGACAATACTGAATGGATAAAGAACATAATTTTATGTAGCGACACCTTCACTGAGGTCTATCATGTGTCAGGTTGATTCGGTGGTAACAACACATTAATCAGATATAGACACTGCTTCCAAGGAGCTCATAGTCTAGCAGGGAAGAAAAAACACACATGTGGAGGTAGGAAGGGGGCAGAATCCTAAACGTCTGCACCAGCCAGCCTCAGACTCCCAGTCCAGAACCCGAGGGGCACTGGCATAGGCTGGCTTCTTTTTGATCCTCCTCAGCTGCAGTGTTCCTTCTGTCGACCCAGGTATCCTACCCAGGTGTCTGGAGCTGCACTCTCTAATAGAATTCTCAGCCACTAGTTACAATTCTCTCTATCCATGCTGTCCAACACAGTAGCTACTAGCCACAAGTGGCTACTGAGCGCTTGGAATGTGGCTAGTGCAGCTAAGGACCACAGCATTTTAATTTTAGTTCATTTTAATAATAGCTAATAGTTATATATTAGACATCACTGACAGTAGACAGCTCTTTATGACCATGTCAGTTTTGGGGGGCAGCTGGAGGTGGTCATGGGAAAGAGCTCTCTCACCTCCCTACTGCCCTCCAGGACATCTGTCATCACCTGGCTGAGACATACAGAGATGGGTCCTCTGGACTGTCACTAAGCCAGGTGGTCAGCCAGGCCCTCCCCACACCTACATGTGGCTGCCACCAGCAATGCTCCCTTCTCCTCTGAGTGTTAAAATTAATAGGATCTGCCAAGGTGAAGCTTTGGAAAGGTGCTAACCCTTGGTAAAAGAAAAGCAATGAGTTGTCCAAAAAGCCCCTGGCCTAGCTATCATTGTGGTGTGGCAGCCTGGAGGACGTGTGAAGTGGACATGGGGAAATCTGTGACCCAGCCCCTGCCCACCGTGAGCTCACTCTGTGACCCCGAGTGGGCTCTTCCGTCTCACTGGGCTTGCATTCCCTTTTCTGTAAACTGGGGGGCTGGATCTCCTGATTTGTCACCCAGCTCAAAGCTTCTGAGAATACCTCCCCAGAGACAGCAATTTAGATAGCGAATGAGAGTCTGTGGATTTATTTTCCAATGTGAAGCCCAAGGCAAAACTAATTTAGCAGTAAATAAAAAAATGGGAATAGGTGTTGTTGTTGGTGAGCAATTGCTACAAGTCAGCTTAGCAACAGTGAGAAGAAAAAAGTCTGAGAAGATTAGAGAAGAGGAGGGAAACTGACAAGGAACCCATGAGAAAAGAAAGTGGAAAACAAAGAAAGCAGAGCCACAAAGGAGCAAATAAATAACAAGAGAACTAGCATAGAGCCAGTCAGTGAGGGATGAAGAAGGTGGCAAATCAGACCCCTGTGGACTCGAGAGAGTGGTTCCATAGGGGTGAGGAACCGCAGGCTGTGCCCTTGATGCAGACAGTCCTGGTTCTTCAGTCAGTACCTAGAAGCACAGAGGGGCAAGGGCCTGTGGGAACAGTTTCACTTCATCCAGTAACTCAGCAAATGTGTGTTCAGCAAATTCTGTAATAGTGCTCTCAATTTTGGTTGAATATCTGAATCACCTGGAGAACCTAAAAAATAATAAATAAAAACCTGACATCCAGGCCCATTCCCAGAAATCCTCCTTTGTTGGGCCTGGGTGGTTTTCTGTGCTGGTGGATGGTGAAAGCTCACAGGTGATTCTAGTTTCTGGCCACAGCTGAGAATCTCTAGTTCATGGGTGCCAGTTTTTGTGCTAAACCAGGAACTACAATGGGAACAAGACAGACATGGCCACTAGCCTCATCACTGAAGGTGTTTTCCAAGGCAATCAAGATCCAGTGAAGTTTATGGACATGAATGATCTTTATACCTTAGGTAAAGAAAGTGAAACTCAACAAGAAAGCCCACTGTATGGGAGAACATATTTGCCAATGTTATCACCGATAAGGGTTTAATCTCCAACATTTATAGGGAACTCATGCAACTTAACAAAAGGAAGATAAACAATCCAATCAAAAAATGGGCAAAGGACCTAAATAGACACTTTTCAAAAGAGGACATTCAGAAAGCCAAGAGACATATGAAAACATGCTCAAAGTCACTAATCATCCGAGAAATGCAAATCAAAACAACAATGATGGTACCATCTCACACCTGTCAGAATGGCTATCATCAACAAATCAACAAATGACAAGTGCTGGAGAGGATGTGGAGAAAAAGGAACCCTCAGGCCCTGCTGGTGGGAATGCAGACTGGTGCAGCCACTATGGAATACAGTATGGAGTTTCCTCAAAAAACTAAAAATGGAACTCCCATTTGACCCCGTGATCCCACTTCTAGGAATATATCCCAAGAAACCAGAAACACCAATCAGAAAGGATATATGCACCCCTATGTTCATAGCAGCACAATTCACCATAGCTAAGATCTGGAAACAGCCTAAGTGCCCATCAGTAGAAGAATGGATTAGAAACCTGTGGTTCATCTACACGATGGAATACTATGCTGCTGTAAAAAAGAAGGAATTCTTACCATTTGCAACAGCATGGATGGAACTGGAGAGCATTATGCTAAGTGAAATAAGCCAGTCAATGAAGGAAAAATACCACATGATCTCACTCATTTATGGATAATAAAGACCATTATAAACTTATGAACAAAAATAGATACAGAGGCAGAGCAGCCTCGAACAGACTGTCAAACTACAGCGGGAAGACCGGGGAGGGTTGGGGGGCAGGAGGGGGGGGGGAAGAGATCAACCGAAGGACTTGTATGCATGCATATAAGCATAACCAATGGACATAAGACACTGGGGGGGAGGGGAGGCCAGGGGATTGTCAAGGGCGGGAAAAAAAAGAGACATATGTAATACTCTTTGTAATACTTTAAGCAATAAAACAATTTTAAAAAAAAGAAATTAAAAAAAAAAGAAAGTGAAACTCAGAGAGGTGGGTTGTTCCCAAGGTCATACAACTTGAAAGTCATTAGTCCAGGACTCAACTCCATTGGTCAAGTGTCAAAACACAGTGCTCCTTCCCCTACACTTGACTTCAAGCAATAGGATGCAGAGAAGCAAGGGACTTTCCAAGGGTCACTTCTGTTCAGTTTTCAGACACTTGAAATGTTACCAGGCTCTAACCATATCTATAGTTGACATGTCAATGGCTGAAAGGAGTGGCCAGAGGCTAGGTACCCTGAGATAGACCTATGTGGCTTATAGTTGGGGGACACCTTACTTGAAGTACCTGAGAAGGAGGAAAACACTAATGTATAGATGCCTTACATAGACACAAAGATGGAAGAGAGTCAGTCTCAATGCTCGAGGGTCAACCTGGTAGGAGGAAATAAGTGCAATGTGACTCAGTCATGAATGTTCTAGATGAGAAGTCTGCCAACTATTTCTGTAAAGAGCCAGATTGCAAATATTTTCAGCTTTACTAACCATGTGGTCTTTGTCATAACTGCTCAATTCTGCCATTGTAATGTAAAAGCAGCCACAGGCAATCCACACACAAATGATCATGGCTGTGTTCAAATAACACATGATTCATACACATAAACTTTAATTACATATGGTGTTCATGTACCGCAAAATCTTATTATTCCTTTGATTTTTTTTCAATCATTTAAAAATGTCAAAACTCATTCATAGTTTATATACAGGCTGTGCACAAACAGATGGTGGGCTGGATTTGGCCCAAGGCCTGTGGTTGCCAGTCCCTATTATGGAAGTACTGTGGTGGGAAGCAGGTAGGAGGACATGGCCATGTCAACCAAATTTGGGGATAAGGGAAACTTATCAGAGGGGGTGAGACTTTAACTTCCCCAGTTCACCTGGCTGGCCTTCAGCCAATGGTTATTTCCCTACTTGGAGCATAGATTCCTTGGCCTATAAACTGACTCCAGTGCTAGTTTTGAATTCAATAGGTAACCTTTAAAGGCAAAAACAAAGTCAGATTTTAAAAGTAATATTTTTCTCAGATATTTTCATTGGATGCCTCTCTGCATTGGAAAATCGAGCTGAGAAGTTCTTCTGTGATAAGGAAACTAATCCCTGCTGTTAGGCGAGGTGAGGATAAGAAATAACATTTACTGAGCATCTTCTATGTGCCAGAGACTGTTTAAGCATTTTAATTAAGTTTTCTCATTTAATCCTCACAGTTACTCTACCTGTTATTATTATTATCTCTATTCTACAGAAGACGAAACCGAAGCTCAGAGATGTGAACCTTCTGAAAGTCACAAATTGGTACATGTCAGAATTGCTGTTTGAACTCAAGCTTCAGATTTTTAAGGCACAATTTCTCTGATGATGTCTCCTTTTCTCATAAAATGATCATATCTCATGAACAGAGAGGTTTGCAAACAGAAATGAAATAGCACAAATTTTTTCTAGAAAATTCCATTGTGAACTAAGCAAGTACTTTGAAAAAATAACTTTCAATTAACATGAATCCAGAAAATATCATCTATCAGCCTAACTTGCTCGCCTGCCTGTATCAAAATTTCACCCAATTAAAAGATTTTAAATAGAGATTGGTAAGATGAGCAATAGCTTTTAGAAAGCCAGTCTTTCTGAGGCCTCTTAATATTACTAGAGCATGAAAAATTAATATCTCTGAGGATAATTCTTTTGGAGCAGTTTAGGAATCAAAACCTTTATATAAAAGAATTCTACTTTAGTAATAAAATTCACTATTACTTCATTAATACTTTCTTTGTACTTCTATTTTATTTTATTTTATTTTATTTTATTGTTGACTATATTACAGATGTCTCCCATTGTCTCTCTTTGCTCCCCTCCACCCAACCTCTGCCCTCTTCCCCATGCTATTGTCTGTGTCTATGGGTTATGCATATATGTTCTTTGGTTAATCTCTTCCTGTCCCCCCTCCCCCACTTCCTTCCTCCCACTGAGGTCTGTTATTCTGTTCCCTGCTTCCATAACTCTGGCTCTATTTTGTTCTTCAGTTTATTTTGTTCTTTAGATTCCACTTAAAAGTGAGATCATGTGATATTTATCTTTTATTTTTTATTACTATTTACATTCAATATTATTTTGTATTAGCTTCAGGAGGTTCCTCAAAAAATTAAAAATGGAACCTGCCTTACAACCAAGCAATTCCACTTCTGATTATATCCGAAGAAACCCAAAATATTAATTCAAAAGATTATATGCACTCCTATGTTCATTGCAGTGTTATTTCCTTGTACTTCCTATGCAAGGAGTGGGCAGGTAATATTGCTTCTGGCTTTGAGGTCAGTTTCTGATTCATAATTGTCAGCCTGCATCTGTTCCTTTCCCAGAAAACCAGGGCCACTTGACACATCTAGAAAATTCAAGGAAGAGAAATAAATCCCTAAATAGTGCCAGCCCTGCCCCAGACAGGAGCTCTTGTCTAGACTGACTGTCTAGTCAGCAATCCTGCTGTTTCTCAGGCTTTTGTCTCCTCAGACTCCATGGGGGAGCATGTTCTGTACCTTCCAGGCCCCATTTCCAAGTCTTCTGGCAACAGTGCTACTCTTCAAGGATCCAGCCCTTCCTCACCTCCAGTTCCTGCATTTGGGGTGTAAAGTAAATGACCCAAAATCAGCCAATTGTGTGTATCCCCTATATGTGGGTGGGCACATACTCTAAGCCACCCCATTCAGAGTGAATCTTGGAAATGTTGCTGCTAATGCTGTGGGGACATATGTACTTACTAGAGGCCTGGTGCATGACATTCATACACTGGGGTGGAGGGGTCCCTCAGCCTGGCCTGCACCCTCTCGGAGGTGGGAGATGCTCCCGCCACTGCTGCTGCGCTCGCCAGCTGTGAGCCCAGCTGTAAGCCCAGCTTGTGGCTGAGCAGCGCTCCCCCTGTGGGAGCACACTGACCACCAGAGGACAGCTCCTGCATTAAGCGTCTGCCCCCTGGTGGTCAGTACATGTCATAGTGATCGGTTGTTCCACCGTTCAGTTGATTTGCATATTAGGGTTGTATTATATAGGATTGTCCACTTGGTTATTACCTGACGGCCATGGAGAAAGTCTGTCTGAGAAAGGAATTAAAACAAGGAAGGAGAACAGGGAAATGGAGAAGAAACCAATGTTCATGACATCGGTGAGCCTGGGATCAAGTCGCATTGCCACAATAAGCCAATAACTTCTATTTTTTTGCTTAAATATGAATTTGTTTCTCTATTGCTTGAGGATAATCTTAGCTGATACTTTAATCCCTCACCTTCTAATCCAGTCTTAGCAACAGGTCCCTGCGTGATCTCTTTCCCATGTTCCAGGTCCATGCCCCTGGCTTCATGACTATTCAGTGTCCTGTTCCTTCTGCTGCCAGGACCTACCTCATTCTGGTCAGTTTCACTCCACACCTACACTTGAGAGTGGACACTCCCCAGTTATCTGCTCCAGACTAAACAGTACATGTTTGTTCTCTTTTTGTTTTACATTTACTACATAAAAAAAAAACATTAATAATAGAATCTTGGTTTAATGCAAGGCTGACTGGGGAAAAATATGTATTATTTATAATCTCTTTATATAAGAAGTGTGAATCTAGGTAACTAGAGGATATTTTGTTTGCTGAGAGTAGAATAAACCTTCATTTTCAGCATACTGGCCTTAGACATATTTAATAATTACATTAAAGAGTAGAAAAGGATATGTAAACAGCAAATTGCTCTGCCTAAGAAGAGGAGAGATTAAGAGTCCCCAGAGAGTAATTGTTCCATGTAAGCAGAATACTCATAGGCTGCATGGAGGCAGGTGCAAAGACTAGGTATGTATGGAAACAGGTATGGAAGAAGAAGCCGGTATCCTGGGGAGGTTAGAAGAGAAATTCTGTGCACTGTGGAATCTCAGTCTTCTCCTTTGCTCCCCCCTGTGAATTCAACAGTATTCTACATTACTTATTATTTTCTATGAGTGAAGTCAATTTAGAGGGAACATGAAAAAGAGGACAGAGGGACAGGAGTGAATAGCAAGTATAGGTTTACACATATCAAACATTTTGAGGAAAAATTTGAGATGCAGATGCTATTGGGTAGAGGAATAGATAATCCCTTTACAATAATTCCATTTATATCCCAGCTGAACTGAAGCTCCAATCTTGATAGGAAGTGGAGCTTGACAACCCCAAGTTGTCAGGAAGAGGACATTGGCATTGGAGCCTGGAGGTTTCTAGAAGGGAATTAGTCTGTGTCCCTGCACCAATTTGCATCTACTCATTTACATAGTGAAGTTTTTTTATTGTCATTAAATATACTTCATATTATTTTCCATAGCTTTATAATATTCATTATATAGCTGCACAAAAATTTATTTATCCAATATTTGTTGCTTGGCATTAAGATCGTATATACAATTTATTTACATAAACTCACTGAGATGTTGTAGATATGTTCTTGTAAATTTTCCTCATATGTTCCTTAAGATAAATTCCTAGAAGTAGAATCTATGTGTCAGTAAAAAAAAAAAAATGTATTTTTAGGGATGTTTATGACATGTTAAGTCAATGGGATATATCATCTATATCTATACCCCTCTCTCTATAGATATACATAGATAAATTTCTCTATTTTTATAAATTTTTATGTACATATTTCCATACACGCAAGGACTTGATAGTTCCTTGTAAAGGTAAGGGCCAAAATTGAATGAAAAGTTGATTTGGGCCATACATTTACTATTGGGAAAGCCTTACACTCAGAATGCAAGGACCCTCATTTTCTCCACAGAAGGTCTCACCTAACGAGGACAAGTTGTCTAACTAAAATAGCTGTCTCTATAGGGAGCCTAAGCAAAATAATATTGGAGCTAAAATCCTGGTACAAATCTCATAAAAAGGCCTGTGACCTCTCCCTGTTCTCCAAATTTCCCTGCATAAAATCTCCATTGACTTCACTTTGCATACAGAAAAAGAACTCAAACTCCTTGAATTGCATCCAAAGTCCCAAAGCTAATAAATGTGAATAGAAAATAGAAATAGAAAATTATCCTTTTGTAAGCTTCAAGATAGTAATTGGTTCTGGCAAGTATCATCATAAAAATGAAAACAATTAGGTGAAAAGTTATAAGGAACAAGATACACATTCACATAGTGCCAAAATATTACTACACACATTACTAGTTAAAATGGAAAAATATCATTGCAACAAAAACATCTGATGGTCAACACAATTGCCAACAGGTCAAAGTTAGATTCACTGACAGTGGAATAGCCTAGCATTAGGTGCCTCTCTATGTATTATAGTATAGAATTCAAAAAGCATCTATAATGTATTTTGCCCTAAAGATTTAATTTAAATATAATTAAGCCCCTTTAAACCCATCTTTCAGTTGACAGAAAATATGAGAAACAGAAGAACAAATTAAACAATACCATGAAGAAATAATCAGAAAAATTTGAATGTAGAATGTTCCATAAGACAACCATCCAAACTTCTCAAAAAGTCAAAATCATTTAAAAAAAAAGAAGAAGTGGGTGAGTTGCTTTAGAGTCTAAACTAAAAGAAATTGAAGAGACATGAAAATTGTGATGGTGAATTTTATGTATTACTTGGGGCACAGGTTGTCCAGATATTTGGTGAATCATGACTCTGGGTGTTTATGGGAAATATTAATATTTTAATTTGTAGACTGAGTAGAGCAGATTGCTTTTCCTCATGTTGGTGGGCCTTATCAGTCGAAGGTCTCAATAGAACAAAAAGGCTGAATAAAAGGAAACCTCTTTCGTTAGACTGCCTCAAGTTGAGACATCAGTTCTTTTTCTTGCCTTCAGACTTGAACTAAAATATCAGATCTTCTTGAGTCTTGAGCCTGCTGTCCTTGGCTCTCCTACACCATCAGCTCTCCTGGGTTTCTAACCTGCCAACTGCATTCTTGGAATTGTCAGTCTTCATACTCACATGAGCCTATTCCTTATAATAAATCATATATATATATATGGAATAGGAATATATGTCCTATTTGTTTCGTTTTTCTGGAGAACCCTGGCTATTACAAGTAAATCCAATGCATGAACCTAACTTCAAATCCGGTTGAAGAGAAAAGAAAGAAAACTAGCTAAAAAGCTAAAAGACATTTTTGGTGCATTTAGGAACACTCAAATATGGACTCTATATTAAATGATATTATGGAATTATTATTAATTTTTTAGAAGTGATAATGGTAATATAGTTAAGTGGAAGATTGTTTTTACTCTTAGGAAGTAAATGCTGATGTATTTATAGGCAAAATGGCTTGCTATTAAAACTTAAGCCTGAAATGGTATAGAAAAAATATGCATATAGAGAAAGAAAAAGAATATATGACAAAATGTTAAAATTATTGAATCTCATTGAAGGGTATATAGGTGACATTATACTATCCTTTTAACCTTTTCTGTATAGGAGAAATGTCCTGAACTTACCTTTCTGCTTTATATCTAATTTCTTCATGACTGTGTGTGTGTGTGTCTGGATTACAGAGAGCCAAGGCTGACCAAAATGTTCTAACTTCTTAAGATATAGACTTGGTGCATTGAATTTTAGATTTTCCTCTTTTGTGATATACATTTTAAGGCAAAAATTTTTCTTCTAAATTCTTTTAGCTGCATCTCAAAAGTCTTGACACAGTTTTGTTCCATCAATTCTAAATATTTTCTGTTTGATTTTACTATTTTATTTGATCCATGAATTATTTATCTGTGTTCTTTTATTTTAAATGTATGTGTGTTTTTAGTTATCTTTGGTAATTAATCTCTAAATTATGCACTGTGGTGTGACTTTTATTTTTATTGAAACCCAGTTCTTAATGTGGCCAATCTTTGTAAATATTTTATGTCTGTTGAAAAGTGGTGTGTGTGTATTTTTTTCTAATTTGGAGATGCAGGACTTTATGTTTCTGCCTTAAATTAAAGTTAATAATTGAATTATTTAAATGTTCTATATCCTTTCTAACTTTTTGTCTATAATTGATCTCTCAATCAAGGGAGGTATCTTAACATCTCATGTTATAATTACGATTTTCCTAGTTTATGCTTATAAATTGCACTATATATATATAGAGAGAGAGAGAGAGAGAAAGAGAAAGAGAGAGAGAGAGAGAGAGAGAGAGAGAGAGAGAGAGAGATACTAGAGGCCTGGTGCACAAAATTCATGCACAGTTGTGGTCCCTAGGCCTGGCTGGCAACCAAAGTGCAAGCATCTAGCATGGAAGGGCAGGTCCCAGCTAATCTCTGGGCCCAGGGCAGCACCTGGGCCCCAGG
The DNA here is from genome assembly GCF_000412655.1 of Myotis brandtii. NCBI lineage: Eukaryota > Metazoa > Chordata > Mammalia > Chiroptera > Vespertilionidae > Myotis > Myotis brandtii. Next base: position 1,353,076 of record NW_005368456.1, on the reverse strand, counting down.
ACCCCACATTCCCCCCTCTGCCTGAGTCACGGCACCCAAGTCCCCACGTGGAGATGTGGTGAGTGTGGGCAGACGCCACGGGCCAGGGTGCAGTATGGGCCTCTGGGCTGCCTAGCAGTGCCACATGGAAGCCAGGCGTGCAGTGTGCAGCGTGCTCTCTCAGAGCCAACCTCATAGACTGGCTCCTACGCAAACCCATGGGAGCCTGACAGGCCCCTGCAGTCCCAGCAACTGTGGCCCAGCTCACCCTGAAGACACTGTGAGGGTGTGAGGCAGGCTGCTCATGGGGCACCTGGCACCTGAGTGTGAGGGCTTCCCCAGGACACAAGCCCTGGCGTCTCGGGGGAGGGTAGCAGGGGGAGTGAGAGCAAGCTTGGAGGACACCCCACATTCTCACCGTACCTCCTCATCACCCCCGCCCCCAGATAGCCGGCAAGAAGTGGTAGTGCATCACTGATGCCCTCCATGTTCCGCGCTGCCCCCTGGTGGTCAATGCACATCATAGCAAGTGGTCAAATGACTGCTTGAGGGGAAAATTTGCATATTAGGCTTTTATTATATAGGATATATATGTCTATATATCTCTATCTCTATATATCTATATATCTAGATGTTGAGGACATATTTTTGATGCATGAGAGGTACAAGGTCAAGTTCATCAAAATTAAGGAAGGTCTGAGAAACTGTCACAGACTAGAGGGGTCTATAGAGACATGATGGGTAAAATCTAAAGTGGTCTCCTATATGGGATCCTGGGACAGAAAGGGGCATGAGGTACGAAAGCTAAGGACATTTGAATAAAGTACAGATGTTAGTTAATGATAATGTATCAGTATTGCTCAGTTAGTTATAACAAATGCATCATTCAAATACAAAATGTTATTAATGGAGGAAGGTGGGTGTGGTATACATGGGGGCCCTCTGTACTCTCATGACAACTTCTCTGTTAATCTAAAACTATTCAAAAGTGGAAAGTTTATTTAAAAACAAAAGTGTTACAAGGTTAGTGATACCTCCAGAAAAAATGTAAAACCTAAAAGTCACAATATTTCTAGAGATAAGGCCCTGCAGACTTTGATCTCAAAACCTAAAATTATAAAAACAAGGAAAATTAACCATGGGTGGAGAGAGAAGGAATACATAAGAAACAGAAGATTAAGGGTTTCCAAGACTTGAGATAATAGAATAGCTCTTATACAGTACAAAAATTATTATTTAAAAAAGTATCTTTATTGTTGAAAGTATTCCAGATGTCCCCTTTTCCCCCTTGACCCCCTAGAAACAGAAGATTAAGGGTTTCCAAGACTTGAGATAATAGAATAGCTCTTATACAGTACAAAAATTATTATTTAAAAAAGTATCTTTATTGTTGAAAGTATTCCAGATGTCCCCTTTTCCCCCCATTGACCCCCTCCACCCTACTCTTGTCCTGCCTCAGGCCTTCACTGCACTGTATCTATGGGTGTGCATACATGCAAATAAGTTCTTTGGTTAATCTCTTTCCACCCACCCCCCTTCCCTCTGGAGATTCATCAAAAATTATTTTAAATAATTAAAAGTGTAAAAGAAGTTATGGGAAGACAATTAGAAATAGTAGTTGTACTGTACATTTTGTTCATTTGTAGAAATAGGAATGGGACCAAAAAGACATAGAAATGAGTATTTTAACAAATACTCAAAAAAATTTTCTCTCTCATTAGTATAAACAGCCATGCATCTTACTCTAATATTGAATGGTCATTATTAGAGACATAAGGTCTTAAATACCAGTTTTAGAAATAGATGTCATAAGACTTACCATGTAGTAAAATTCATAGTAGCCTTAAGGAGAAGTATAAGAGCACCACTACTGAATGGTCATATATAAATCTGTGGATAGAAATCATAGACGATAAGGGTTTCCAACCACATACAGAATGTTTTTCTTCATTTGTTTGTTTGGTTCCAAAGAAGGGATTTACTTACTAAGAATTAAATTGCAGCTCCAAGTTATTTAATAAAGAGTTTTTACAAAATTACTAAAGTTTGTTTGCAATTTTGAGTAAATGATTTTACATCCCACCACTCTTAAGTAAGAAAGAATGAATTATAATTCTACGTTGCTTTCTAGTTTACCTAAAGCTTTAATTCCATGATCTCTGGGGCCTAAAAGTATCTGCCCATTTCTAGAAAATGACAACTGATATCCTCATATGCACCCTTGAGCTTTTTGTCTGCAGCATGAGTCAAATCAGAAGACTATAGGAGAAACTTTCTTAACAAAGCAACCAAAAAAGCAAAGGGACAGAATTATTCTTTGGATGTAAAAAATTCTCCTCAGAATCAGTCCTCTGTGCATTCACTTGTGGTTTATGTAGTTATGACTCAATTAAATTATATTAACTGCCCCATGCAAAGAATTATTTTATGTTCCCTCCTTTGTCTAAAATATAACTCGCTCACATGGGAGCCAGTTAGTCATCATCATTGTAAAGGGCAAAGAAATATGCTACAGTCTGATTAAATTCAAATGCTCAGGACATATCACTCAGCCAGAAGAGCATCTTGTGTTCCCATTAGAATTTTGTTACAGAGAATATTATCAATTTATCACCCTTCACCAGTTTTCTTAGGTAAGAGGTGGAAGCTATTTTCATTTTCTTACAAAAACGAAGGAGCACGAGGAGTTTGTCCAGGCAAATACAACAGCAAGTAAAAAATAAAAAAATAAAAAAACAGGAACCAGTTCCTCCAACTCCCTGTCTAGACCCCAAGAAGCTTTATTCTGGGGATATCTAGGATTGAATAAGAGAATCAAAGTACGTAAATGCATCAAATGTAAGAGGCAGTTCTAATTTCTCATTCCCTCCAGAACAAACCCTTCAGCAAGTCTAGGCCACAAGTCCCAAAATATTGACCATCTCCAGCCTTCATTCATCTCTACTACTTCCTCCATATTTTATCATCCTATCTTGGACCATGACAAAGATCTCCTAAGCACCACCTTTGACTTTCATGCCCTGCTTACATGCATTCTGGTCATAACAATCAGAGGGTACTTAAAAACAAAACAAAACAAAAAAGGAAGCAACAGTCATTGTCCTGCTTCAAAACCCGGCATAAAATTAAAACTCCTTAGCAGAGCCTCCAAGATGCTGTATGATCTGGTTCTGTGCCAGCAAGTCTGATCTCAACTCATCACACCCCCTCCCATTCACAACTTGTCAACCACACTTGCCCCATCTCTGTCTCATACTCAAACCCACTGGCATCTCAAGGCATCTGCACTGGCCATTCTCTGAGCCTGAAAAGTTCTTACCTAAGATCTCAAAATGCCTGTCTCGTCATTCAGGTCTCAGTTTAAAGGCCACCTCCTCAGAGAGGACATGCCTAACCTCTCTATCTAAAGTGCTGCCAGGCATTCTTTTTCTCATTGCTTTGTTTTACTTTACTTTTAGTACTTGTGATTACTTGATGTATTTTTCAGTCTACTTATTATCTATTCCCACCTGTTCTCCATTAGAATCTTAGGTTCATGCAAGCAGTAATTGTATCTGTCTTGCTCATTGATATATCTCCAACATCCGCTTTAATGTTTAACACATAAGTGGGTAACAAATGGTTTTCAAATAAGTTAATGACTGAAAATATGATGGATGCAGTTGTTCTAGAGACAGAGGCCAAATAAAGTATGCAGAATGGGAACTATTTGCTTATAGGAATAGAATAAATTAGAATTGCTTACGGAAATTCTTCCTGTTCAAGGAAAAGGACACATCAGTTGGAACATCCCATCTTACTTTGAGTCATGTCCAAAGATATTGACAAACTATTCATTTGACAAAGATGGCTGGCTGTTTATCCAAATTCATGACCCCCCCCCACCCCCTCTCCCCCCGCACACACAAACACACTGACTATTGGATTAATATTGGAAACTGACTGCCTAACCAGGAATGATATTTACTATTCCCCTCCTACCCACCCCTCCTCAAGCTTGCAATTCAGTATAGTTATTTTGATAAGTTCTAGCCAGTGAAATGTTAAGGGCCATGATGTTTGCCTATCCCAGGCCTGGCCCATAGAACCTCTCCATCCAGTACTCCCCCAGCTCTTTTCCACTTCTGACTGGCAAGAATGGAGATGATGCTTAGGACAGCTTTGCAAGCCCTGTACTATAGACTGCAGATCTTCCATCTAAGTCTGAGAATGACTGAATAGAAGAAATCACCATGCTGATTTTTTTTTACCCATGCATACTGCTTCCTGAGTAAGAAAGAATCTTCTATTGTGTTTGAATTATTGTGCATATTAGGGTCTACCTGTTAGCAGTTACTCTAGTAAATATTATCTAGGTTTCAGGTAATTTAAAAATATCACAAGAGCAGGTTTGGCCTGTTACAGTTCTTCTGTTTGGCTCTTGGGAGACTTCAAATAAACACTTTTACACTAAATTTAGGAGGTTAGAAAAGAACAAACATAGTAAAGCATGGGATGCCTGCTGGGGACAAGAAGGTAAGGACTCAGAGTCACATAATGACAAATGGTTTCTGATTGGCTGTATTCCTGCACAAAGACGATAAAGGGGCTTCCATTCCCAGAAGAAAAAAATGAGTGCACTAAGAAGTTCTACCATGGAGATGGCAATATTTCCATTAGCAGGGTGAGCTCATAGTTAAGTTATAAAGAAGGAAAATTGTATCTGTGGTTTCCTTCTTAGAAACCACACTCTCTGGCTAATGCATAGCCTCCTTCCCTTAGGTGTTCTCTCAAAAGATGCTGTCCTGGCTATCAGGAAGTCTAGCTTCCAGCTTGGTTCATCCATCACTTCCCTTGAGCTAGTTACTTCACCTGGCTGGATCTAAACACCTTTTTACTAGATGGAAGTGGGGTCATGATGGCTGGTGGTTAGGCTGAACATTGTATTCTGTTCTGATACAACACTGAGCAGAATGGATTAGTCATCATGAAAGTGATTCAGTGCCTTGGGCCTTATCTGTTCTAGAGAACAAATCTCTAAGACCATACTAAGAGGTCTTTGGGCTGATGTTTCAGGCTACTATTGAGCATGAGAAAAGTCTATCCCTTGTCTGCAAAAAAGAAAAAAAAAGTAGACCGTTGGCTATCTGAGTAACATTAATTCTGCCTGAAGTCAGGAGAGTCACAGCCAGGAGATTGAGGCCCTCTTGCCAGTCATGCCTTTCTGCTACCCCCAGCTAGTCAAAGCTCATCTACAATTTCCATTTGAATGACCTCTCTTTGTGGGTGGTAGAGCAGCATGACTATCATAATGTGCAAATTCTGTGCAGCAGCAGGCACCTTTTGCCCATTTTTATGTATCTCTCCATTAAATTTTCCAAATGTTCCAACAAGCTAATCTCCTCTATCTCTCACGACAGCGGCATGAGGTGGCCCTCACTAAGGCTAATGTGGCCCCATAGACTGCATGGACCTTCAAGAACACTTGAGGTACTACAGCCTTATGTCTTTCTCCAATGAGGGTCGTATATATTATAAAGTTGTGGCACAATACTTTAGGAGACATCATGATCTGATGCACAGAATCGGTGAGGTGATTCAACCAGCATGACTCATGCCTATCATCAGTAACTTTGGGATGCTTTGGGGAAGAGGGACTGAGCTTGGTCCAAGTTGCCACAATGGATAGATAGGTCGAGGATGGGTAGAAGGAAGCCACAGGGAGACAGATTTCACTCCACAAGAAGAATGGGCTGACCTTGGGAGGAAATGAGCTCCCTGTCCCTGGGGTTGCCTATGCAGAACTAAAGGATCTCTCAGAGGACATGAAACAGAAAAACCAAGGTGGATGTTTGCAGAGAGGAAGTTTTGGCTAAATATCAGAAACAACTCTGAAAATTAGACTGGGCTACCTGGAGAAGTAATGAGTTTCCTATTACTGGATGTATTCAAAGAGATATTAGGTGACAGAGAGATATTAAGAAAGAATTCCTCAATTTGGTCAAGTATTAGACTATATGGCTTCTAAGTTTCATTGTACTAAATGAGTCTTTAAATGTTTTAAGTAGGATTACTTTTACAATTATGATTTAGTTTGTAAAATTAATTCATGCACATACATGCATCTAATTGAAGCCAAATATTACTAAAAAGCCATGAAGATAAAAATTTCTTGCTCAGTCTCTTTCTATCTGCCGGTCTCACACTCATGCTTATAACTGGTTACTTACCATGTACAACATTATTTCTAAATAATATGCATTTATTATATTTCTTGATTTATCAATTCTATATATTTTCTGTAGACTTTTCACTACAAAAGATGAGGCTTTATCTTTTTTGTACAAGACCTATTTTCTCTTTTTCCAATCCCCCAAAAGAGTCATGGGAAAATTTCAGTTAAATTAATAGTCATGTTTACATTATTATGACAATGCAAATATTGTTTGATACTGAGATTTTACAAACATGCATCTTTCTTATACAACACTTCAGTTTTTCCAGAGTTAATAGCTATTTTCCTTTTGCCCATTTTTATATTTCTCCCATTAATTTTCAAAATGTTCCAACAATCTCTACACATCTATCTATATTGTTTTTCAAAATCTTGCATATATCAGAGCCATTCTCCTTAAAAATCACCCTCCTCTCTTCCAGTTCTAATGTGTATTGGCTTCCTCTATCCCTCCTGTGCAGCTTTATTCTGCGACTTCTTTTAACCATTTTCCTGTGTTAGGTCCTCTATTTTATGTCTTTTTTTCCCCTCATTTTGGTTGAGCATGTCATCTAAAAGCCCTTTAAAGAGATGTCCCTGGGGAATAACTTTTCTGAATCCTCACATGTCTGAGAGTATTTTTACCTACCCTCACATTTGACTGGTGATGTGACAGAGACTAAGTCTTTCCTTTATCCATCCCCCCTTTATAAGAGACTAGAGGCCCGGTGCACAAAAATTTGTGCACTCGGCGGGGGCGAGGGGTGTCCCTCAGCCCGGCCTGTGCCCTCTTGCAGTCTGGGACCCCTCGGGGGATGTACACCTGCTGGCTTAGACCCGCTCCCTGGGGGATTGGGCCTAAGCTGGCAGTCAGACATCCCTCTGGCAGCCCGGGAGCCCTCAGGTGATGTCCACTTGCCAGCGGGGAGCAGGCCTAAGCTGCAGTCGGACATCCTTAGTGCTGCTGAGGAGGCGGGAGAGGCTACC
>NW_005368456.1:1320320-1345178 GCF_000412655.1 Myotis brandtii | reverse complement strand
ATGGCTGTTTGCAGGCTGGCCACAGCCCCCAGTCACTCAAGCTCCCAGTGGAGGCTGGCTGGAAGCAGGTATCTGGGATTTATTTATCTTCTATAATTGAAACATTGTTGCCTTGAGCGGAGCCCACAGCCAGCCAGGGCAGGCGGGAAGCTTGGCTTCCTCCATCGCCGGGGCAACCAAGCCTCGTGCTTGCTCCAGCTCTGTGGCTGCTGGCTGCCATCTTGGTTGGGTTAATTTGCATATAGTCGCTCTGATTGCTGGCAGGCATGGCTTGTGGGCATGGCTTGTGAGTGTAGCAGAGGGAGGGGCAATTTGCATGTTTCTCTTTTATTAGATAAGATAACGCTCTCCTCCCCAGTTTAAGCTAGGTACCCGTCTGCCCAGTGAGAGTCTGTATTTCCCAGCCTGCCTTGCAGCTTGGTGTGACTATAGACTAGGTTCAGAATTCATGTGTGCAACTTCTACATCCCATTTGAATGGAAGCTCCCTTTCTCCTTCCCATGGTCTGGAGCTTAGACAAGGTGGTGATGATAGCTTTGACCGTGTAGACTAGGTCAGCCCCTAGGGAATGAGAAAATGAAATAAAAGGGACTGCCCCCACTGTTCTTGTGCAGCTGAGCTGTCTTCCTGAATCACCTAACTACACCTACCCTGCTAATACTCAGAGAATAAACTTTTTGTCTTATATGAGCCACTGTGTTTGGAAGGATTGGGGGAAGGCAGGGCAGCCCCTGTGTTATAGCAACTTTGCCTATTCCCTAGTTGAGAATAGAAATCAGTTGAAATAATTTTCCTTCAGAATTTTGAAACTATAACTTTATTGCCTTTGAACTTCCAGTGTCAATCTTGAGAAAACCACTATCATTCTGACTCCCAGGCTTGTGTGTGGATCAGTTTCTTCATTTAGGATCTTTTTCTTTTCCTTGGCATTTTACAATTCCATGATGATGTATATTGGTGGGGATCTCTTTTAATTCACCCAGCTGAGCACCTAGTGATAACTTTCAATCTGAAAACTTATAGTTTTTAAGTTCTCAAATTATATTCTTCTCCCTCATTTTCATGTGTGTACTTTTTAGAACCCTCAATAGTAACATGGTACAGCACTTTTGTCTAATTTCCTTACCAATTACTAGAGGCCCAGTGCATGAAATTCATGCACTCAGGGGAGGAGGGGCCCTCAGCCCAGCCTGCACCCTCTCGCAGTCCCGGAGCCCTTGGGGGATGTCCAACTCCGAAGGAGGTGGGAGCCTCCCACCACCACCACTGCACTTGCCAGCCGTGAGCCTGGCTTGTGGCTGAGTGCACAGACCACCAGGGGGCAGCTCCTGTGTCGAGCATCTGCCCCCTGGTGGTCAATGTGTGTCATAGTGACTGATCATTCCACCATTTGATCAATTTGCATATTAGCCTTTTATTATATAGGATTTCTTATTTTTTATATCTATCTTTTTGTTTTATTTCTAATAAATTCTTTAGATTTTTATCTTTTGATTTTTTTATTATGTTTTTATTTCAGATTCATATTTTTAATTTCCACAGGCTCATTTTGGTCTTGAGAGTATTCTTTTTTATACTTCCTATTCTTGTTTCAGCTCTTAGCTCTCTGGAGATGTTAATTATAAGCTATTCTGCTTTAATTTTCTTCTGCTCCTGTGTTGCCGCTGTGTACTCTGAATTGATTATTATTAGTATTATTATATTTTGTTGTAATCTCTTTCTTACCCGTGTGTGAAGCCTTTTCAGAATTCTGGTGTTCTTGGCTCTTTATTCATATTTTTATGTGCGTGTGGAAAGGAGGAGTCAACTTTCTGTCTTTCCTGCAGTGTTTTCAGGCAGCAAACCAGTCTTTGCATCATCAGGCTCAGATGTCAATGTCCATAGGTCTCTCCTCTGAATTTCCTCAGTTTCCCCAAAGAATAAAGTATTCTGTCTTGAGGCTGGCGTACCAACCTGAGGCTCTGGGGTCTGGGCTTGGAAAGGTGGTTGGAAATCCTTTTCTTTACTAAATAGACTTTTCCTTTATCCTTTGTTTGGTCACACATCTCACATCAGCACTGTGCTTGGTGTCCCCAGTTCAGGAATTAAATGATTCTGTTTTGTAAGGGAACAAATCTCAGGTCTCCAATATTGTGGGGCAGAGACAGTTTCCTGGTGGTCTGCAGTAAGGAAGGGAACTGGAGCTCCAACTATTCTGTTTTTAGTTTCTAACTAATTTTGCTTTCACCCCTAACAGCTCTGCCCCCACATTTTTGCCCTTGGCTGAGATTATTAGGGGTTGGCTCACTTCTCATAGCATCCCATCTCACAGACCCATAAGTTGCTTTCAGACCTTCCAAAATATGTTGACATTTCTAATTTTCTGTGAACTCTTCCTCCATGTTACTTATCCTTGAGACAAGGCATGTCTGTAATCTAATCAGATTATTTTAAAGGAAATTCCAGAATATTTTTTAAGACAATATTGGAAACTCTAAGTGCCTTCTAGGATTCTGTTCTGGAAACTTTTGGAAATGTCTGTATTTCTTAGTAGAGGCGATTTCCACAGTGCTCCTGAGTCTTTGTAGAATCAAAAGACATGAGAAACTTCAAGAATCCCATGCAGAAAAGTGGCCCCAGTAGAGAAGTAGAGAAAATTGAAGCTTCTCTTGGAATGCAGACTGACAATTGTTTGAAAAATCCAAAGTGTGGAAAATCATCTTAAGGTGGCTGTAAGCATCAAACTGATAGAAGGGCCTCTCCAACTTCCCACCTCACCCAGGGAATTCTGTGTATTATTTTTGCTTATTGCCTAGAGATTGCAAAAGACTGTCTTTGTTTTCTGAGACAGGAGTCTTTTAAATCTCATCAGACTTGAAGTGCAGCCATCTGGCTCCCCCTCCAGGAGGTGCTAACACAGCTCTGGTGCTCAAAAGTCATGGCCAGAAAGGCAAGACAATCGTCCATGTGAACAAACACACTCTTCAAGCTCTCTCTTTTAATTATTTAAACTCCCACAGGCTCTGAGGTTAAACAAGTTCTTCCTGGGGAAAGGTAATTTTGTCCTCTTTTCCCCACTCTTTCCCTCGACCTCAAGTCCTCTACAGGAACATCAAGGTCACTGCCATAAACTTAGTTGACATTAGAAAGCTTCCTCCATCTAAAACTGACAGAGCACCAGTAAAGCTGGGAAGGTTTTCTCCCATGAGGCTGGGTATCTGTTCTACTCTCTCATTAATTTAAAAAAAAATACTTCCTTGGGCAAAATGGAGCATGGCTGTCAGTTATCCATGTCAGAGAAATCATAATATTATTTCAGTTTTTCTTCAGCACCCCTCCAACTCATAATGAGTTATTTTTAGTGCAAACTAGGTTATTTTTGGCTCTTCAAATGTACTAATTTTCATGAAGAAGAGGCAGAGTGTTTAGGATCTCAATGTCAGGCATACTTGGATTTAAATTCTGGCTCCCCCAATAACTAAGCTATGACATTTTGAGCATGTCACTTAACCTATAATATTTATACACAATCAATGAAATACACCATAATAGTATGAAATATGACACTGAGGAATATGAAATGGAATGATGCATATAAAGATATGAGCATATGCTTTATCATATAGTAATTGTCAATAAATTTAACATTGAGAAGATTAAAAAAGCATGTATGTGTGTAGTTATGTTAGGCATGTGATATTGAATTGTAAAAGTTTAGAATACTTAAATTAATATTGCAACTGTGCTAAAATGAACTTTCTGATTGCTCCAGTCTAACACCCAACAGAAACTTTTCACAACTCCCTGCCAAGGAGGAGTCGCACTGCCTCCCAGAACAGAGTTCATTCAATGCTTAAAGGTGGCTCAACTGTTAGTTATTTTTATGATAAGCCAAAAATATGGTTCCCTATCATTTTTATCAGTTGGTGGAGCAGTGCTTTGAGGGCACAAGATACAAATCTAATCTGATCTGACTTCATGGTCCTTCAAGAATCTGAACACAGCTATCCAGTATCCCCATGAGCTTTCTCTTGGCTGAAGTCTTGAGCTGAACATGTTCATTTCATTCTAGATTGTCTATACCTTGGTCTCAGACCCTTCTCTATTCTGGGTACTCTTCTCAGTTATTATGAGTGGTAGCCAGGGCTGAATGTATGATTGCAAGAGTACTCTCACTTAAGCTAAACACAGTTCATCTCTTCCTCGAGGAATTTTAAGTCTCTTGAGCAATATGTTTTCAACACACACACACACACACACACACACACACCCTAAAGTATAGGATCCAATAAATTTGAACCTATTAAAACTCCTTTGAACTTTGCCAAGAACAACTTTTTAAAAAGTAGCATCTGTGCTTTGTTTATCACAGCATGTGTTGAGAAACTATAAGATGAACTGGAGTTTGAGGAAACTGGGGTTCCTGGATTCTCTTTTTAACTCACTTTGAGAACCAGTCTTGTGACTAAACTCAGATTCAGGTTCAACTTTAGTCACAGTCCTTCACTGTTAACAAGCATTATAGGTTGTATGACTTTGTTTATAATAATCCCTACCTCCCACAACTTCAGTGAGGGCTCATGGATCAATGCTTGAAATTTGCCCCATATAAGGTCTGTAACAGGAAGTACTCTGAGGTACTGCCACCTACCTGCTTCCATTCAAGATCATCCATATTTGCAAGGCTTCTTTCTGTTCTTCATTTTAAAAGCAACCTATGGGAACGTTAAAAACTGTTAAAAAGACTTGACTGAGTAAAATAACTGTGGAATGAAGTTCAGAGTCCTGGAATCCATTGCCACCCAGTTCATGTGACCTTGGTCAACTCCCTGCTGTGGCCAAGGTCTCTGTTTTCTATTTTGTGAATAGGGATCTTCTGGTTACAAGAATCCTTCCAAATCTGACTACTTTGTAATTATAATTTAGTCTCTCCTTCTCCAGTTTACATCATTATCTGATACTTCCTAGAAGTATACATCAGAAAGCTAGATTTTTTTAAACCATAGAAATGTGTTGAATCAAAAAGAATAGAGTTCCTGAAAGCATTCAAGCTAGTGCCCTCAACAGTAATTTAAATGATTTCATCTCATTCATTTATGTGAACTTTGATAGAAAGAACTTTGGAGCTACACAGTATGTCAGTATGAGTGTTACTTATACTTTCCAGACAGTGAGGACTTATTCTAAGAAAAAAGGGACAAGTCATTTATCTCTCAGGCCCCCTGAATATATCCAAGTACCTTGCTTTAGCATTGCTGAGAAAAAGAGATGCCCTACACAGCGGTCTGGCAGGTATCAGGGAACTGAGTCTGCTAACTAGCAAACTTGCTTGCAAGGTTGCCTGAGTGATGACCCCACAGTAATATCCCCTTATCCAGGCAAACTGACACATGATAAATGCAGGGGGGCGGAAAAAGAACTCAATATTTCTTTAACACCATACACTTTTCTTCATGTTCACATCTATTGTAACATTGACCCTTATATACATCTCTATAATTTGCAAAACAATTTTTGCACCCAGTAGTTTATAGTAATAATAATCCTGCAGAAAAATGAGCCTGAGTAAAGATATAGTATTTTGCAAGGTTCAACAGATAAAGATGAAAAATAGTGGCCAAATCAAGGCATGAATGCAGGTCATCTGACGCTAAGTCCTTTGTTCAATCCAGCAGACCACATTACCTCTCACTCCCATCAATTTGACTCCACAGAGGACCTGTATGCTGAGAAGGACTAGTAGAAAAGGATATCTAAACATTGTGGCAAAAGTCACTAACTCCACTAACAAATGTAAAATCTGATGTCAGAACCACAGAGATGCGGTGTGGTCACTTACAAAGGAATAAGACTTGAGTACTACCAGATTTCCTATCAGCACCTTTCAGGAATTAGGAGACAATGAAAAGTCTTCAAATTTCAGAGGAAAAAAGAATTCAACATAAAACTCTATACCCAGTCACCCCATCTATCAAATATAAAAGCAAAATTAAGACACTTTGGATGTACAAACCTCAAAAACTTCACTGCCCTTATACTCTGATTGAGAGACATTACTTGAGATATGGTTCTCTGCCAAAATAAAACATAAATTGTTAAAGAGGATGAAATTAGATACAAAAAAAACACACAAAAAAACAGTGGCAGCAGAGAAGGGCTGAGAAATAAGGAAAACTAGAAATCAAGTAAGTGAAAATCCACTACCTGAAACATTTGGAAGATTCCCCTTTAATCTGAAATATGTGGAAGGCATAGAATGTTTCTTTCTACATGACAATCTATACTTTCTAGTTCTATAGGTAATAATATTTACATAATCATAATATTTAAATTCTATTCATTCATTTTCTTTTTTATAACCCATCTATTACACAGTCACATAAGATGTATTCACAACTTTAAATAGTATAAAAATAATTACAGAGAAAAATTTGGAGATGGAGGAGTATACTATTGTCATTTTTTAAATAGTGAGTTTATCAACTGTATAAAGTTGATAAAATATAAACTAGAGTTTAGTTATATTACTTAAATTCATGGAGGCTACTGATAGGCTATCCAAAAATTATAATCAGGTCAACAAAAATTAGGAAGTGGAAGGGGGGAAAAATAGTGGATAGTAATGTCAGTGAGTAAACTTCTCCAACCTCAAATCTGGGAAATAATAGCTCTATTTAGAGTTAATACATCAAAAAATACAATAAAAAGTAGAGACCCAAGTCTGTTATATAAAGTTATAACAATAATTGCTAGTACAACTAAAAAGAGAGAATACTGACAGTGGCTGTCCCTGGGGAGAGGGGTTTGTGATGAAGTAGAGGGTGGTTTTACTTTTTATTTTTGTTCTTCTTCTCTGTGTGAATATTTTAAAATTCTGTACCTGTATTAATTTTATATTTAAACAAAGGAAAACTGAGTCTATTTGAATATGTAATAACATCTGGATAAAAATCTAGCTGATGGTTTGACTTGATGCTGGCACATATTTAAATTCATACAAAGAAAAAGGTAAGACTCTTAAAAATCAGGTTTATCTCCTTTATTTAAAAATGAATTATCATGAGCCAAGAGAATGAAAGTGACTCCCTCAAGGCTACTTTATAGTGCTGGCCATAAAATCTAATTAATAGTCATTTCAAGAAATTATTTAAATAATTTTAAGGAGCCAACATTGTCCCAATTTTCAAAATTTGGTAGTGTCAAAATTTGGTAGCTTTTGACATGATTAACCACTCTTACCAACCACCTATTCTCAAAAGGAGATCTCAGTTTGACTTTCTTCTCCTTGCTTACTTAGCTATAAAATGAGATAATCTCAATGCCTACTTTACCAAGCAATGCATTTTCAAGAATTTGTAAACCACCAAGTCTTAGATCAATGTTATTAACACCATTTTCGTGTTTTGTTCATCTGCCATAGTGAAAGGAAGAGCCTACACAGACTCTGAATGGATTTACATCAAGCAAATATGTTTTGTTGTCTCTTATGAAGCCTGTCAAAGTGACTTAGGCAGAATTTCTAGGCTTCCCTGGCCCACTAGGCCTTTAAATCAGATTGTTTCTGTGACAGGTCAAGGTCCTCTCACAGTGCATTTTCTCTTTATTCATTGACATGCAGAGATACCAACAGGGACATATGCATGTCCCAAACTATTTGGCTTTTCTTCCTTTCTTTTCCCTCCTCCTCTCTTCCCCTCCTTCCTTTCCTTCTCCTCCTTCCCCTTTTTAATTAAATCAACCTCAACAAAGAACTTAGCATTTTAAACCATTCTTTCTATAAGTTCAATACCTCCCTAGATTTTTCTTTCTCTACACACTGTAGCACCCACCCACATGCCTGCATGTGCCAGGGCAATAGACACTTCATCAGGCTCCACAGCACCGATAGGCTTTACACTTTCATGGCTTTGATTACATGCTTCACTCTGTCTACACTGCCTTCCACACCTACCATGACAGAATCATACCTCACTTTTAAATCCTAGCTTATGTATCAACCTTCTTCTCCATTAAACCTTCCTTGTTCTTCACACCCCTTACCCCCAAAACCTAAGCAGTCACTTCCTCATTAGCTTGCCATAGCTTTTCATGTAGTTCTACCTTTTGGCACAAGTGTCTGTATACCTTATACTGGAGTTATTTATGCATGTGCCTCAACATCTGATCATTCTTATTCTGTGGGATCCATGTCTATGTTCTCTATTCTCCAGTATTACAAGGCCTGGCACATAGTAGGTGCTCAACAAATATCTATTGAGTTCTACTGATTTGCCAAGGATTATGTAGCTAGTAAATGGTAAGGTTAGGACTGGAACCCAGGTTTCTGACTGCTGCTCCAATGTATTCTCCATCACACCACATGGCCTCACACTGCACCATACATTTAAGGAGCTGAGATGAACATTTTGAACTATGATAGGGAGTCTGGGGGACAGTCATGATCTCTACCAGCTTGATATCAATTCAAGCTGACATATACCATAAGGTATAAAAATGTCCATGGATGAAGCAAATGTTAAGATTTGCCACTTTGATATTTCATACATAGCGAAAACATGCCAGACTTCATTAGGCATCTTCAGCATCCCTTAAAGAAAGGACGGAAGATGTTTGGTGAAGTGTCATGGCTGCTGTCCACTTTTTAATCGATTGTTCTCAGGTGAAGGAAATAAACTGTTTCCAGAAGTGATTTGCATTAAAGAAAACCTTCAGAAGCATTAGGCTTGCCATGTGGACTTTCTGATTTATGAGGAGATTCAAGAAGTTAAAAACTGAGAGGCTAATGTATTTAGTAGAGCTGTCATCCAAGAACAGATTAAAAATGAAGAGCAAAATTTTGATTTATTGTGAGTAATCATTATTTAACTAAGAAACTTCAGCTCACTATTATCCTTTAAAAACGTTGAAATATAATTCCAATTGAAGTTGTTTGCTTTCCTTTATTGTTTCATCCTGAAAAATAATAAATAATACTCCATAAACCTACATATACTGTGAGCCACTGATGGCAATTTAGCTGAACTTAATTTTTTCTTTTATATTCTGGGTCAAGAAAAACATCTATAACAACTGTACATTAACATGCAATGTTCCCAATGAAACCTTGATTGTCTGAATCTTCACTTTCTCTCAATGCCCAAACAAACTCAGATCCTATCACCTGTCTTTTTTCATTATACACAACCCACTTACACACGATCTTTATTACCCAGTATAATTCAAGTGCCCCTGTTCTATTTGGAAAATTGAAGCTTGAAAGAACATACTGTCTGAAATACACATTGCTTTTCACAGTGTAACAAAAAATCTTTTACCTAAGATTTCTTAAATAAAACAAGTCCAGGTATTGAGAGTAATCCCTAGTCGTAATAGGCAGTATCCAGACACTTATAATCACCCTGCTCTTCCAGGGATCAATCTAGAGAAATATCCTTTAAATTGCTGCTGCATGTGTAACTCTTTCCATGTGTTTCTCAGCCACTCTTCTTGTTTATTCAACTAAGACAATTTTCCCTTCATTTATATGGAATGTCAGCCTCTTTGAAGTAAGGGTCACAGCTATAGTAATATAAATGTCTGTTGCAAAGCATAAGTCTTCTCAAAGCAAAGATGAGAAGGAAAGTCCTATTTGGACACTGTACTGGGTTGAATAATGTCACCCAAAAAGATATGTCTGAGTCTCAACCCCTGTATCTGTGAATGTGACCTTATAAGGAAATAAGGTCTCTGTAGATATAATTGAGTTAAGGGTCTCAGGATGAGATCATTTTGGATCTAAAGTGATCCATAAATCTGTTGACTGGCATCCATATATGAGAAAGGAGAGGGGAAGGCAATGTGAAGATGGATACAGAGATTTGAGAGATGCAACTACAAACCAAGGAATGTCAACCACCAGAAATTAGGAGAGATGCAAGAAATTGGTTCTTTCTCAGAGCCTCCAGAAAGATTCAACCCTGTCAGCACCTCGCTTCCAGACCTCTGACCTCCAGAAATGTGAGAGAATACATGTGTGGTGCTTATCATGGCATCCCCAAGAAACTAAAACAGACACAGTAATGGGTAGCTAAACAGAAATTATTGGCTCAGCAGGGAAAGAAAAGTATCTCTGTGTGTGGTGAACATATGTGTATACACTTGTATCTGTGTAAGTTGGAATCATTATTGTCATCATAAAGCCCCCTAGTCCATCATGATAGTGGTGGTGAGAAGAATGTATAGTAAATGAATGACTAAAGGATTTCATCTGAATGCTAGCAGTGCATATGCTGCATAGATATGAATCAGGTACAAATCTTCCTGAGGTTGGAAGAAGTAAAGAGATTGCTCGGTCATGTTTTTTCTAGGCTATCAGGAAGAAAAAAGCCAACAAGCTCCCTTCCCCAAAGTCTGCCCTGATCTCTCCCCTCAGCCTGCTGAGAGAGATCTCCTTTATCCCTGAACCCCCACAACTCCCTTTTATTGCCTTGAATTATAGTCAGTTATGTATATAAGGCCTCTCTCATATGAAACCAAGCAAGTAGAGGGCAATTGTATACAGTGGAAAGTGGGTGAATTCAAATTCAAGAGACATAAACTTTCTTCCTACTATGATCCAGAGCAAACTACATTGTCTCAGTGCCTTAGGCTCTTCTGTAAAATTGGAATAAAAATCCCGGTCAGACACCCCTCACAATCTTCCTGGGAGTTGCAAATAAAATAATTGGAGTGAAAGTATAGCCAAAAAAGAGCACATGACTAAAAGGCTATACACCAGAAAAATCAGCCCACATTAAAAACAAACATAAAGCATTGCTTATCTTTGCATCCCTCATGGGACAGCTTACCATGGAGCACTGTGCATGGAGGGTTCCAGTAAAAATATCTGGGCATGAACAGCAATGTCCAGGGCATTGTCCTCACTCAGACTGCAACCAGGAAACTTCAGAGCAGTTTGTTAAAGGCCCTTGAAAACAAGCAAATGAGCTAATCAGACAACCACACTCTTCCTAATTCTACCTAGGACACCTTGGGGAATAACATTACCCAGCACTGCTATTTGCAAAGGTACTTGAGCGACTCTGGGCAGCCCTCTATCCCTATGCAATTGGAGCTCTCATGGTCATGGTCAGCCTCGCCAGAAAGCCAAGAGACATTCCTTCTCTGGGCTTCTGACCTTAAACACTGTCATCATCTCACATTTGGCATTTTCTCATTTTATAGAATCATAATGATGCACTTATTACTTATTTTTTGGATAACTGCCAACTGGATTCTGAGTTAATGTAAAATTTGAGACTTTTTATTTCTCCCATCAAAGTTCCTACTCTTACTCTATTTCAGGCCCTGCCAAAGAGGTTTTTTTCACATCATTATGATTCAGTTGATTTATGAAACATCTAGATCAGTGGTTCTCAACCTTCCTAATGCCGCGACCCTTTAATACAGTTCCTCATGTTGTGGTGACCCCTAATTTCATTGTTACAAATTGAACATAATTAAAGCATAGTGATTAATTACAAAAACAATATGTAATTATATGTGTGTTTTTTGATGGTCTTAGGTGACCCCTGTGAAAGGGTCGTTCGATCCCCAAAGGGGTCGCGACCCACAGGTTGAGAACCGCTAATCTAGATTGTGCTTTTCCAGTTGTGAGGCAAATTTAGGAAATTTTATCAAATCACCGATAAAGCAGGAAGAAATCTTATGGAGATCTTCTCCAGGGGTTCTTACACAGGCATCAAAGAACCCCCTAAAGCCCATATATGGTTTTTAGGAATGTTATACAATCCCAGTTGTTTTTATATTTGGTATGTGTATTATATTTTATATTTCATATGTGTCACTTCTAGCAGATCTAAAACAGGTTAAAAATCACATATCCACTCCAACTTTCTCATTTAAAATATTTCTATTAGTATGCTACCAATATTAGCACTATATTGAATATTTACCACGTGTCTCATGTAGGGGCTTTACCTATATTATCTCATTTAACCCTCACAACAATTTTCCTACTTAGGTATTTTTATTATTGCTAGTAATGAAGCAGTTGAGCCTAAGTAACTCAGCTTAACTTGGCTTAACTTAACCGGGCTAAGGTCACTTAGCTAGTAAGATAGGACAGGATTTCAATTCTCATTAACTTGAATTTTTCCTCTTCACTTTGTGTGATGCTATTTACCATAGTAACCACTTCCCTCAAGAGTCGCTGATTTCTGCCTGGAATTTAAGGTCACCATTCAGTCTCAGTTAGTCTGCCATAATTTGGGGCTGAGTTTGCTTCTTTGTGCTGCCTGTGACCGTAGGTCTTAGACACTGGAATGGTGTTGTGAGAGGGGAAGGAGAGAGGGTCATGTCCCTGCTCTGAGGGTCGTGACAGATACATGGGAGTGGTCGGACTACTGCTCTCTGAAAAAAAACCAGAGCAAACTGCTGGTCCAGTGCCTTGTACAAACATGAACTAGGACCCAGGAAGTGGAATTGACTTACCTAAAACATTAATTAGACTAGAGCCGTGGTCGGCAAACTGCGGCTCGAGAGCCACATGTGGCTCTTTGGCCCCTTGAGTGTAGCTCTTCCTAAGCTTTAGGAGTACCCTAATTAAGTTAATAACAGTGTACCTACCTATATAGTTTAAGTTTAAACAATTTGGCTCTCAAAAGAAATTTCAATCATTGTACTGTTGATATTTGGCTCTGTTGACTAATGTTTCTGCACTGGAGCATGCAGAAACAGCAGTTGTAACAACTGGGAGGCAGAACACCAGGCTCTAGTCCTGGAGCTGCATTGCTGGTTAACTTCAGTAAAGTCTTGCTGCTTCTCTGTTCCTCAGTTCCCCCATCTGAAAAATGAAGAGATTTAATCATATGATTTCAAATTCACCTTCCCCCTCATCTTTACCAGAGGTGACTGACCCAAGCTTCATTCTCTTCATATGTTTTGAGCATGTGCTGCAGAAGTGCAAAGTATTTGAGCGATAAATCAGATCTCACAGTTTTCAAGGTCACAAACAGAATCTGGGAAGATATTTTTATTCATAAATCATCTCTTTTTAAAAAATATGTACATAAAAAGATAATAGAAGTCATTATTGGTGAAATCATCAGGAAAAAAATAGCAAGGCATGATCAAAGGTAGGCAATTTAAGATGATGGATTATCAACCAGCTTGTCTCCTGTCAGTTCAAATAGCTTTCTGACTACTCCCATTTCCAAAGCTTCAAACTCAAATAGCTCTTCACAAAAACAATTGAGCCAGACAAATTGATATCACTGCTTTATGAAGTCTGGTGCCCACCACCACCTGCTTCCTGGTCTACCAACATTATCTAACAGTGCTATGAAGAGAGGGAATGACCATTTATTGAGGCACTTGCAAAGTGCCAAGCATGACACAGGCACTTAATATATTTCACCTTGTTTAATCCTCTCCACAACCTTATGAAAAAGTCTTTAATATTTCTATTTTACTCATTAGAAAACTGACACTTAACAAATATAAATGAGAAAATGAGATTGTAGCCATCGAATTCACTGGAAACTAAACGGAGGTAAAATTATTCAGATCAAGAGTCATCTATTTATTCATTTATGCACCTTTTACTATTCCCCAGCATTTCGGATTGAATTGTGTGTGTATCCCCAAATCCATATGGTGAAGTCTTAACTTCCAGTACATCAGAATGTGGCCTCAATTAGAAATAAGGTATTTAAGAGGCAGTCAAGTGAAAATGTGGCCATTAGGGTGGGCCCTAATCCAATACGACCAGTGTCCTTATAGAAAGGAAAAATTTAGACATAGAAAGAGACCTGCACACAGGGATAGCTCCATGTGAAGATGAAGGAAGAGACCAGGGTGATGCTTCTATAAGCCAAGGAACACCAAATGTTCCCAGCAGACCACCAGGAGCTAGAGAAAAGATAGAGACCACACTCTCCCTCACAGCCCTCAAGAGAAAACAACCTTGCTGACATCTTGATTTCAAACATCTAGCCTCCAGAACTATGAGACAATACATTTCTGATGCCTAGGCCACCCAGTGTGTGTCATGGCAGCACTAGCAGGCTAATATACCCAGTTAGTTGGATATCAGAATCTAAAGTTTCATGAGAGTAAACAGTCTCAGCCATGGTGGGCCTTTAGGCTCAGCATAAAGTTCCTCCTATTCATTTGTTCATTAGCTCTCACCACAACCCCGAGAGGGAGTAGGGAATGGAAAATACTATTTCTTCACTTGACAGATATGTAACCAATGGCCAAGAAATTAGTTCTGGTCTCCAGAACCAGCCTAATAACTAAATGATAGAACCAAAACTTGCACCCAAGGACTTCTGCTCTAGGCCCATAGTAAGTTCCACTGCATGATGGTAACTCCCCAAACCAATGTGAGGGGACACTGAGCAGAACCATGTTCCCTAAAATATCAGTGGTGCTACCCATCATTTAACTTGAAAGTTCCATCATTTTAACTTGAAAGCTATTCAGAGCTTTACACATTCCCTGAGGGAGTGAAGCATAAAACATCTTTAATGACTGTCTTATTTTTCAGAAGACTTCCTTAAAAAAAGCCTGGTGGAAAGGAGACTTTGTGTTTGGCCTGGCCAAGGATGATATTAAAAGGAGTCACTCTCAATGCAATACACATGTACTGACTAGCTATAATGCCCCTAATACTGTGCTGGGCCCTTGGAAGTTGTAGGTGATTAGAACACAGCCCTTGTCCTCTGTGTCTCATAACCAAGGAGAAACAGACGTATAAAGAGAGAATTTCCTGGAGGAACACATAGCCCAGCCTAGTGCTCAGAGAAGATTTATGAGGAGGGCTGATGGCTAAGTAGAATACCCACCTTAACTCTCTCAAGTCCCCTAAATATCACACAGATCCTCCGGAGAGCAAAAGCTTCCAGACACCTCAGAAAGTTCATCACCTAACATGTCAAATGAAAAAAGAAGTTAGTCCTGGCTGGTTTTGCTCAGTGGATAGAGCGTCAGCCTGTGGACTGAAGGGGACCAGGTTCGATTTCAGCCAAGGGCACATGCCTGGGTTGGGGGCTTGATCCCCAGTAGGGGGTGTGCAGGAGGCAGCCAATCAATGATTCTCTCTCATCATTGATGTTTCTATCTCTCTCTCCTTCTCCCTTCCTCTCTGAAATCAATAAAGAAATATATTAAAAAAAAGAAGTTAAATATCTTTTGTTCAAATTTAAAACTATATTCCTTTTCCCCAAAATAGTTCTCACTTCCGACCCCAATGATAGTGGAGAACATTTTACATGCTATCAATCTTTTCAACATTGTTCTGTATTCTATATGTTCTATATTTTGCACATTTACTGTGTGCCAGGTACTTTGCTAAGTAATTTTCATACTTGACCTTATATAATTTCCATTTTACAAATAAGTAACCTCAAAGAAGTTAATTAATTTCCTATGGTCACAAACCTGGCAGAGAATGAAAGTTCTCTACTCAATATCCATTCTACCCTTTCCCTTTCCAAGAGACCACAATTTTATTCAGGGCAGCAAAACAACCAACTAAAACTATATTTCTCAGCCTCCCTTACAACTAGGGTGGTTATGTGACATAGTCACTTAGAGAGGATTGGTCACAGGAAGTTCTTTGAAGGAGTCTGAACCAACTTGCACATGCTGTTGTATTCTTGCCCTTCTCCATATGTGCTAACTAAATCAAGGCTGTGATGGTTGGTGCCCTGCAGCCATCCTAAGATCAAGGAGAGGCACACATAGACACACAAAGAAATTCTGAGCAGCATAGGAGGACCTAGAGTCACTATTGCTATTTATGGATGATGTGCCATGATAAACTGCCCATCTCTGAATATTTCATTGCTTGATAGAAAAACGAATATTACTTATGCTCCACCCCTTTCTTCTTTTACTTGCTATTGAATTCATTCCCTAAGTGAAACACAGAACTGGCCAGTGGTAAAACATTCCTTGAAAGTATGTTACTGTCTCCAACATTTATAGCCATCAAGGTCTCACCTTGAGGATCTGGGAGCAAGGAGAGGAAAGAACAGTTGTATATTCATAATGCAGGATTAAACAGGGAGTAAACTGGACACAGGTAGAAGAAGTGTCAGGTGTAGGATTGAAAAAGAGCTGTGCTGGGAGACTAGTATTCAGGACTCTACCCTGGCGTGGCTACTAAATAATGGGGATGTTGAACAAGTTACATTCTGGGCCTCAGTCTCTTCATCTTTATAATAAGAGGTTATGTTAGTGATCCCAGGGTCTCAACACAGACTGTCAACTAGGCTATAAACCCTGCAAAGCAAGGAGCCCCCACATTCCTAGTAGTTAGAAATGAGATTCTGTGAAGCCCCTCCCTGGGGTATTTCTCATTTAACTGGAGATTCTCTGAGACTATTGTTACTCTCTCATCCTCCCCACACACCCACTGTAGCCAGGAGACTTCCATGATTGTGTACAGAAAATGTGCATCATACCCAGGAAATATGTCCCCATGTGTGTTGTCTTTCTTGTGTGTCCCCTGTGTGCACAGAGTCCTTCCCATGTGCATGAAATCTTCCCCATGGCCACAAATCATTTCATTGTGCACCAAGTCCTCCTGACGGGCACCAAATCCTCTCTGTGTGCATGAAGTCCTCCTACTTCCACTGCATCTTTACCATTTGTCTCCCACATAGTTACACAAGAGTCCAACCAAATCTAGCAGATAAGACAATTTCACTCAAACAAGACCACAAAAACTCATTTTCTACCTGAGAAGTTCAAAGAATAGCACAAGATTATACTTCCTTTTTCAAGTGTTCCAAGATATTCAACAGCAATTTGTCTTTGGTGTGTAGAAATGTATTATCAGTAGGCACATTGAGAGTTTTGCACTCTGAATTCCCTTTAGAGACTGAGGCAGCTTACAAAAACATAAAAATATAAAACAATTATTGAACAGACTTTAGGAAAAGAAAAAAAAAGCAAAAACAGAAAGCCAGAGATCCTCAGATCAGCATAGTGAGCAGAGAGCACATGATCTTACAGTGTTGCCAGAAGGAGCCGAGAATTGGTTCTGAACTTCCTCATTGCTAAGGCAAAATTCAGCCAGTTTCAGAGCCACTAACTTCCCAAAAGTTACACAGTCACACAGAAAATCTGTAGCCAAGTCAACCAAGACATTTAGGGACAAAGTCTGGACCCTTGGACCCTTTGCCAGTGATAAACCCTGTAAGTTCACTTGTCAACCCCTACAGGCCAGGTAACCAGAAAGCTGAGGGAGAAGACTCCTCTAAAGTGCCTGCCAAGCACAGTTGTTCACACAATAAACACAGAGCAAGTCAAACCATCAGAGATGGGGACTGTTTTCAGAAACTGGTGTTTGGCCAGTGTGGGCAGCCACTGCAATAACTAAGTGACATTAAGAATGAGGGCAGAGAGATGCTAGTCAGAAAGCATCAGTAAAAAGTATCACAGAGAAACTGTTTGTTGGTGCCCATCTGGCAGTATCTTGAGATGGGAAAGCTATTAGAGCAGCGGTTCTCAACCTGTGGGTCGAGACCCCTTTGGGGGTCGAACGACCCTTTCACAGGGGTCGCCTAAGACCATCAGAAAACACATATATAATTACATATTGTTTTTGTGATTAATCACTATGCTTTAATTATGTTCAATTTGTAACAATGAAAATACATCCTGCATATCAGGTATTTACATTATGATTCATAACAGTAGCAAAATTACAGTTATGAAGTAGCAATGAAAATAATTTTATGGTTGGGGGTCACCACAACATGAGGAACTGTATTAAAGGGTCGCGGCATTAGGAAGGTTGAGAATCACTGTATTAGAGTCTAGACCTGAGATTTTCATGGGATGAACAGCCCAATGCTACTGCAGTTCGATGTGCAAGAGTGCTCTTAAGATTAATCCATGTTCAACAAGCAAGCTCCTGGTTAAGATCTAGCTGTCCATGAAGGTCTTCCTCTGGGACAAGGCAGTTCTGTCAGACAGTTGTATGTGTTTTGGTTGCTGTGGCCATGGTCCTTCCCTGGGAAACTGAAATTTTATACATCAACCTCATACGCTTGGTTAGTCTGGGTCTTGGTTAGACTGGGTATTCGGTCTGCAGGACTGAGGGCCAGACACCAGACCACAGCCATGTCTCAGAGGGAAGAAATACATCCTTTCAGGACTCTTGAAAGGTAACCAGCCAGTGGTTCCCCTAGAGGCCCTTGTGTTCAAACTTCCAAGGCATTAGCATTGAGAAGTGCTTGAGCTCCACACCAGCTCTTGGCTTTCTTAAATCACCTCTTCCCTTACCTGTGTAGGTGGCCTCCATGGACAGCCTTAGGTCTGACAACCAGTCACACATGCTACTTCCTGGAACTTGTGCCTGCCTCAGACTCTGCACATTGATGTAGAAAATCATTACATCTCAAACAACCAAATTGCTAGTACTTTACATTTACTACGCACATTACCCATGGGCAAATTTGAAAATTATAGCTCTTCACGGGTGTTTTATGCCAGATTTCAAACAGCTCAGCCCAGCATGAAACCACAGGGAACTAAAATGAGGATGGAGGCGGAATGTAGAGAAGGATTGACTTTATTTTCTGATTAGTTGAGATGAAAAATGACTTGAGAGACACAAGTGGAATGACAATAACATGGTTCATTGGCCTGATCGCCTGCTGTTCATAAGCTGATAATGGAGCCCCAGGAAGCTTGTGTGGCTTAAGTCTGTTTGTGATGCCCAAACAGACTGGCAGAACTGTTTTCATTTTGGAGTTCAAACACATTCCTAGGCTAATATAAAATTTAAGAAACTCTTTTTAATTAAGTGAAGGATTCATAGTTCATTCAGTGGGAGGGCAATATTGGGAGGGAGACAGAACAACACTGAATTACTGAGTCTTCAGAGTTCAGCTTTGAAATAATCTCCCCTAATGGGCCTTTGATGAACCTCCTTCCAAGCTCACAATCAGGAAGCAAGTTCTAAGTTTTTCTATTCTTTTCTTATATACCACTTTATTGAGGATGGGTTAACATACAAAAAGTTGTAATTCATACAACTTCATGAATTTGCATAAGTATACACGTATCTGTAAAGCCATCACTACAACCTATGCCATAAACATATCTATCACCTCCAAAAGTTTCCTGCCATTCTAATTATGTATTTGTTTATTTGCACACAGTATTGTTATCTGTAGCTCTCTAAGTCCCATTCATCTGCACAAGTAAAGGTACATCTGTAGCTTTTCCCCCTCCCTTCAGCCATCGGAAACCACCACTCTGCACTCTGCTTCTATGAGTTCGACTGTTTTAAATACTTCATATAAGTGATATCATGTTTTATTTGTTCTTCTGTGTCTGGCTTACTCATTTAGTATAATATCCTCTAGATTCAGCCATGTTGTCACAAATGGCAGGACTTCCTTTTTTGTGGCTGAATAATGTCCCATTTTGTATGTGTACCACATTTTCTTTGTTCATCATCCACCAATGCACATTTAGGTTGCCTCCATATCTTGGCTAGTGTGGATAATGCTGAAATGAGCATGAGAATACAGAAAATCTCTTTGAAATTCTGATTTCAATTCCTTTGGGTATATACCAAGAAGTGGGATTTCTGAATCATATGGGAGTTCTGTTTTTAATATCATGAGAAACCTCTATACTGTTTTTCCTTAGTGGTTTCCTCAAAAAACTATAAAGCAAAGCAAAAACAAAATCTAAAGTTAGCAGAAGGAAGAAAATAATAAAGATTAGAACAGAAATACATAAAATAGAGTGTGCAAAAATATTTTTAAATTAACAAAACTAAGAGTTGGTTCTTCAAAAGAAAAACAAAATTGATAAGCCTTAACCAGACTAAGGAAAAAAGAGAGGACTCAAATAAATAAAGTCTGCAACAGGAGAGAAGATATTAAAACCAATGCCACAGAAATAAAATACTCTTACAAATAATTATGTGCCAATTACTTGAGTAGCTCAGAAAAAAATGGATTAATTTCTAGAAACATGCAACCTACTAAGACTGAATCAAGAAAAAGAATAAAGAGTGTACAAACCAGTAACAAATAAGGAGAGTGAATCAGTAGTTAAAATACTCCCCCTAAAAGAGTCCAGGACAAGATGTTTTCACAGGTGAATTCTACCAAACATTTAAAGAATTAATACCAAACCCTGGCTGGATGCTCAGTGGTTGAAGCACCGTTCTGTACACCAAAATGTTATGGGTTCGATTCCCAGTCAGAGCCACAGACCTAGGTTTTGGATTTGATCTCTGATCAGGGTGCATATGGGAGACAACCAATCGATGTTTCTCTTTCACCTCTCTCTTTCTCCGCTCTCTCTAAAAATCAATTAAAAAAAAACCACATATCTTTGAGTGAGGATAAAAAAGATTTAATGCCAATCCTTCTTAAACTCTTTAAAAAATAGCAAATTGGAAATACTTACAAATGCATTTTACCAGGTCTGCATCAACCTGATAACAAAACTAGACAAAAACACCACAAGAAAACTACAGGTCGATATCTCATTGAAAATTAATGCACAAACCCTCAACAAGCCAAATTGAATAACCTATTCAAAGGATCATGCACTACAACCAAGTGAGATTTATCTGTGGAATGCAAGAATAAACCACATTAACAGACTAAGAGGGTGAAACAACACAAGATCATCTCAATAGATGAAAAAAAGCATATGGCAAAATTCAACATTCTTTCATGATAAAATTTCTCAAAAAAGGATGCATAAAACAATATTATTTCAACACAATATAGGCCATATATGAAAAGCCCACTAATATAATGGTAAAAAATTGAAAGCTTTTCCTCTAAACCTGGCATAAGGTGAGGACACCCACTCTTGCCACTTCTATTTAACATGATACTGGAAGTCTTAGCCAAAGTAATTAGATAAGAAAAAGAAATGCAAGACATCCAAATTAGAAAGGAAGAAGTAAACTTATCTCTGTTTGCAAACAACATGATCTTCTATAATGTTTTATTTGAGTCATCCTCCCAATGGGTACTCCATCTTCCTTACTCTACAGTCACTCACCAGTGTCTTCTCCTAGTGGATGGTCCATCTTTGAGGGAGGAGCTGGGTCTCTTTCATCTAATTTCCTTGCAGTGGTAGTTTCATACCACTTACCTTACAGACACTCAGTACAGGTGAAGAAACTGGGGGAAAACTGCAGTCTCTCATGCAGTGCAACATATGGCACTTTACAATTTGCAAAAGGCTTCACAGATTTGATCCCATATGTCTTTCCTACAAGTCTTATGCGGTTCGTTAGGACTATTAACCTCTGCTTCAGATAAAGATGCATTTATCTTCCAGAGGCAGTTTCATGGATCAGCTCTAAAGTAGAGATTATAATAGTCCTTACTTGATAAAGTTGCTAGAAAGACTAAATGGAATAAAAAAATATTAATGTATGTGATGGCACTCACACAGAGCCTGGAACATAGAAAATGCTATAGACATTTGCTCTTATTACATTTTATCTTTAGTATTTTATTTAATACGAGTGGCCCGGTGCATGAAATTCATGCACATTAAAAGGAAATTAATTAGAGGAAATATTTTAATATTGCTATTTGCCCTTTCTCTATAATAGAAGTATCAGAGATGAAAAAAATTAGTAAAATGTATATGAAAATCTTCCTCCTGTCAGTGTCTGGGGCATGCCGCGGGACCCAGAGTCAAGTCTCCGCCCACCCGTGTGCACCTTGAAATCGCGTAAGACCTAGATCCAGCCGGCCCCATCCCCATCAAGCCCCACTGGGCAAGTCAAGTCTCCGCCCACCCGTGTGCACCTTGAAATCGTGTAAGACCTAGATCCAGCCGGCCCCATCCCCGTCAAGCCCCACTGGGCAGGGGGGCGTGGCCTCAGGTCCCCTGGCCCAGTGCCAGGGACACGGCCTCAGGTCCCCCAGCCTGGCACCATGCAGCCTCAGGTCCCTGTTGATCACTTGTTATGGCTTGTTACGGGAACCCCGCCTCTGCTGTGGGTGCAGCCATCTTGTGTTATGGGAACCCTGCCTCCACTGTGGGCACAGCCATCTTGTGATGGAGTGAGTCAATTTACATATTACCTCTTTATTATATAGGACTAGAGGCCCATTCCATGAAGAGATTTGTGTAATAGGCCTTCCTTCCCCTGGCTGCCATAACCGATTTTCCTCCGGCACCCGGAACCCAGGCTTTCGCTTCGGCCGCAGCAGAGAAGCCAAGCCTGGAGGCTTCTCTGCTCTGGCTGAAGTGGAGAACCCAAGCCTCTTCAGTCTTCAGTAGTCTTCAGTCTTCAGTCATCTTCAGTCTTCAGTCATCTTCAGTCTTCACTCCGCACCTGCATATGCAAATTAACCACCATCTTTGTTGGGTTAATTTGTCTATTCATCCTGATTGGCTGGTGGGCGTAGCGGAGTGACACCAATTTGCATGTTTCTCTTTTATTAGTGTAGATGGAATCATAAGACTAAGACCTAAGTTGTCTGCTTCCAAATTCAAGGTCCCTTCAACACCTTCAGGCTTCTGGACTAGCATGAACCATATCTATGCAAGCCACTTTCTCCTGGGACTTCCCATGCCCTTATTTGCATGCTAGACATTTGAAGTGGACCTTTTTTAAGAGCACTGCCTATCAGGGTCATCTATGGCTGCTTCTATGAAGATAAATGTTCTTCCCTTTCCAAGCAGCTCCTCTTTTTGCTCCAGCATTCACCTCTTCCCTTCCAGAGAAAAGAGAAGAACCTTTGCTCCTGAAGTCTGCAGTCTTTCTGAATTCTTCAAAATAGCTACCTGCTCTCCATGAATGTGGAACAGGTATGTCCCAAATGGACAGAAATGCCCCTGCATGCCCTCTCTTAGAGAGGTACTTAGACAAAGCAAATGAAGGGCAGATAGCAAGCACCAGCAGTAGTGAGGACACCCTGGAGAGTCTCAATGCTGATGGCAGGTCAGCTGGCCCAGTTCCCAGGGGAAGAGATCTTAGTTGAAGGTGGGCCAGGGTGACTTGTTACCAGGTCTGCAGGGTGTGCTGGCTATGCTATGATTCTTTTCTCTGGTTATCAAAAAGTTAAAAACAAATAAAGTGTTAAACCACTAAACAAAAGACAAGCACCATGTAGGATTCTGAACACA
The DNA here is from genome assembly GCF_000412655.1 of Myotis brandtii. Lineage (NCBI taxonomy): Eukaryota > Metazoa > Chordata > Mammalia > Chiroptera > Vespertilionidae > Myotis > Myotis brandtii. Next base: position 1,322,075 of record NW_005368456.1, on the reverse strand, counting down.
GACACACGCTGCTAGATTTATTCTAACATAATAGAACCCTTTCTCTGTTTTCACCCTCAGTTATCAAGGTGTGGTTGGATGCCCAGTCCCACAGGAATCCTCCCTGACTACTCAGCAGGAAAAACTCCTCTCTGTTATATAAATGAACTCCCATGTTTTCTCTGTCCTCTTTTAAGTCATTTAACTCTTTCTGCCTTGTTAAAAGTTGTCAATGTGTCTTAGTTTCCTGTCCTCAAACACTTTATTATGCAGATTAGCATTGCTCTCTTGGGTGTCAAGGTCTGCCCTTCTACATGTCTCTTCTGTAGCCTTTACCTCATTTCTTCCTGGTTATTTGCATATAGGTCACCCCCCCACTCCCTCCTTCATCACCTTTTCTAAGTTCTACTACCACAGAGAAGGTGTTTTTTTCATCCTTGTATGCCCAATGAGTCATATAGTATTAGTAATTACCAACTGAATTCTGTGAGATCAGAGATTGAGGTTTAGTCATCTCAAAATGTACCCAGCACATAGGAACTTGCTTATTGCTTATTAATTGAATGGAAATTCTGAACAAATGGCTATTTCTGAAGAAGTAAAGCTCTATTATTTTTCAAATGCACATTGTAAACTTAGGTAGTAATGGGTACCAAGGGATGCAACGTATGAGTGGGAGGAGAGGTTCTTGGAAAAGTTTTGATTCATATTAGCCATGTTTTATGAAAGCCCATTAGCTTTGCAAAATGACCCGTCCTTGGTGTTCCTAGATAATAGACTGGAAAGTGGGCTTAGGGCAATGCATCTAGTCAAACTCATCTCTGATAGTTAAGCATCTAGCCAATGTGTAAGCACCGTAGGAATAAGAAAACACTAGTTCCTTAAGCAGCACGTTCAGGTTTTAGGTAGCTATGTTAGAATATGCTTCCTATAATAGCCAGTCATTATGAGCAATAACTAAGAGAATTCTGTGGCCCAAAGGAACATGTTTTATAAAAGGTCAAATAAACAAAGAAAAAGCAAAGTATGCATGCCAACATAGGCATCATGAACATACCCATAAAAAATGTGCATGAGGAAAAGTGAAGGAATAAAATACATCAAAATTATAATTTATTCACTCCTTTATCAAATAGCATTAAGTCCCTCTATGTACTTGGCACTATTCTAGGTCCTATGGGTATTGTATGAACAATATAGATGAGCCCTCATGGCTGATTCATGGTGATGAAATTGGGCTGAATTTTGTTTATTTTCTCTATATTCCATATTAGCTGGCCTAGGCTTTTATTGATCATTAAAGTCCTATAAGACTTAAGAATACCTTCTTTATAATGAAAGCACACAAACAGAATCTTTTAATTTTTGAATCCTAGAGATCTTATAAAAGGTATTATATCAATAGTTCTTCCCATGAAGAAGATGCTGAGCTTCTGTCAAGAAAGATAGTATCAGTGTGCCAAGGTGAATATGAAATGTCTGCAAGGAACTTACTGGGCAGGCAATACTTTCCACTGATATAAAAGAACAGATCAACCATACAGTTCTCAAGTTGAAGTGGGTTTTCCAATCTATTTATTCATATTATCTCAATCAAGAGTATAACTAGACCAAGGAATCACAGGATAATCTATACTAATAAAAGGGTAATATGCTAATTAGACTGGGAGACCTTCGGGACATCCTTCCGGACAAAGCCATGGTGGTGGGGCCGAGGCAGATGTGGTTAGGGGTGATCATGCCTGGACGAGAGGGCAATTGGGGGTGATCAGGTGG
>NW_005368456.1:1285825-1320262 GCF_000412655.1 Myotis brandtii | reverse complement strand
CTGGGCCTGCAGGGGAGGGCAGTTGGGGGCAACCGGGCCGGCAGGGGAGGGCAGTTGTGGGTGAGAAAGCCTGTGGGGGGGCAGTTGGGGGCATGCAGGCCAGCAGGTAGAGTGGTTAGGGGTGATCAGGCAGGCAGGCAGGCAGGTAAGCAGTTAAGAGCCAGGGGTCCCAGATTGGAGAGGGTGCAGGACAGGCTGAGGGACACGCCCCGCCCCTGAGCATGCATTTCGTGCACCGGGCCACTAGTGTTATAATAAGACATCAGGGTTGAAGGGAAGCTTACAGTTGGAACCTTGACCCAGTTTCCCCAGGTGTTCATTCAACATCAGTTTGAAGCCCTCTAAGGGCAAATCATTCCACGTATTTGGTGAAATTATTACAAATGAGAAGCTCGGCTCATCAAAAGCTTCGTGCATAGCCATGGTGAACACAAATGGTTCTTCCTTTAGTGTTTGGTTGCCCTCTAAGGGAACTGAGCTGGAATAGGCATGTGCATCTGCTCCCATCAATTATGGGAAATGGTCCTCATGCATTAGTAGAAATGTAGGTCCTCCCTGTAATATGGCTGTGAATGATAAGCATCCTCTCTTTCATTCAATGCCTAGAAAAAGACAAGTGCCAATCAAGGCAGGGTGGCTTTTCCTCAGATGACAGCACAAAGTTTAGGGAGGAAGTCCAATGATAGAATAAAACTCCCTGAAATTCAATTTAAAAATTAACTAAATTTTATTTTACTTTATTTTTTCAAATATATTTTTATTGATTTCATAGAGGAAGGGGGAGGGAGAGAAAGATAGAAACATCAATGATGAGAGAGAATCATTGATTGGCTGTCTCCTGCAGGCACTCCACTGGGAACTGAGCCCACAACCCAGGCATGTGTCCTTGACTGGAATCGACCCCAGGACCCTTCAGGCCGCAGACCGGTGCTCTATCCACTGAGAGAAACCAGTCAGGCTTAACTAAATTTTAAATTCACCAATTATAGAGTTTAATAAAATATTCTTACTGTCCTATTGGGGCCCAGAGCAGATCACCTCAAATTATGCACTTTAGCATATTGGTTATTTTGAATTAAAACTACTTTAAAAAGTAGCCAGGTGCAAGGAGAGCACCTGAAACCTCCTTGTCTCCCTGGATGCAGTAAATCTCCCATGAAAGTGCCCTCCCTGCACTGGAGACTGAGAGAAACATCCTTATCATCTAGAGTTAGAGAATTCAGGGCAAAGAAGCCTGTAAAAACAAACCTTGTTACTTTTTTACTAATTTACTACCCATGTACAAACTTTGCTTAGATTCTTCGATAGTGAACACACAAACCTAACTTTCTTTGCCCTGTCAAGTCTTCACAAATGTATTGTTTTTTTTGTGTGTGTGTAAAAAGATATAAAAGCTGCCCACTTTTAGGTCCCTTTCTGAGTATCAATTTTATGATCTCCTGTGTGCACATATTAAATTGTTTTTTCTCCTGTTGCTTTGTCTTATGTCACTTTTGCTATTAGTGCAGACACAAGAGGGGGAAATTTCCCCTCCCATACAGGCCCACGCTGACAGCTTTACAATTGATTATTTCTTATGCTTGCTGGAGTAAATAAAACCTCCTCAGGTAGCTAGCTGCTTTAATGAGCTTACAACCTGTGTTCTCACAGCAGCTTGATGTCAAAACCAGTAGTGCTCTTCCGCAGAGAGAACTTTGGTGAAAGCAACATGGACTGTCTAGGAAGAGGCATGTTTTGCCTGATTCTGATGAGATTAATACCTGATTCTCATTTCCGAGGGATTATTGACTGATAGGTAGACTCTATCTCAGGGTCTTGCTCCAAATACACAAAATTTCTGCCACACCTGGTTCATGCTTCTTCTCTCTATTTTACAACAAGATTTGAGGGGGAGGGCGGGGGGAGGTGTGTGGCTGCCTAAGGTACAAGGCTTCTCAGCATATATGCTCCTCATGCCCAGGGGGCAGCAAAACTCAAGGGCTCCTTTGCTAAGATCTACCTGAAAAAGTACACTTTTCAATATGAAGAGTTCTTGTTCTCCCTTTCCCTCTGGCAGTTTCCTGCCTCAATTGTTTTATTTAAAAAATGATTAATATGTAATTCACTCATACTTGTATAGGAAAGCTCTCTGCTTGATTGGAAATTAAATAACTATTTTTTATTGATAACATTTTCTTTGAAGTGAAAGTTCCCGAAGAGAATGAATGTTCCTGGGAGGGTTTTAACTCATATGAGTTAAGGAGAGTATTAATTGCCCTTTTGCTATTTATAATAACAATTTCACCAAGATTGAATAAGCCATCCATAAAAGTAAAGAGGAACAATTGTAAATGGTGCCTACCCTGTAAGGAAGGTCTAGAAAGAAGCAAGATGCAAGCGATCAAATCTACTTCACAGAAGCCAAGATGGATGGTCTTTTTGCTGAGATTCTCTCAGAAATTGATCTGCACTGTGAAAACAGTGGAACACCTGACACTTGAAATAAATCCATTATTAAGCCAAATTGTTTTGTTGGTGTTCTTGTATCAGGTTTTTAGCCTCTTGCTTGCTTTCCTAGATTCAAACATAAAAACATATTTTTCTTTCCACAGTGAGCACTGTAAAAGAGAAAATGCCCTGGTTTAATCCTCCACCTTGATGCAACTGGTTAGGACATGTAACCTAACCAGCTTCAGTGCCTCAATTTCCCCACCTGTGAAATGGAATTCTCACTCCTGGCGTGCCCACCTCATTGTGTTATTGTGGGGGTCAAATAAAATAACAGATATGAAAAGGTGATGTAAACTAGAAAGTGCTGTGCTCCTGTGTCACTAAACTTATATTTTAATTGCATTGCTTTGCTTTGCAAGGGAGGAAAAAATCTTTTTCCCTCTACCCTTTTAGGTTTAATGTCTGGGCCCTCGAATCAAACTGATAACAGATTAACAAGAAAAAAGTTTTAATTACATACATATGCACAGAAGTTACACACACAAAAAATGTGGCTAAAGGAGCTGGCTAGAAGATTAAGGCTTATAGAACATCTTGGTTAAACAAAAGAAAAGGGGGTTTGGGTCTTTTGAGGCAAGTTATAAAAAGGAGGGGAGAGAAAATATATGGTAAATAGGTGTTGTCATACTATGCAGATAAGAATATCTCAGATGAGCCCTGGCCAGTGTGGCTCAGTTTATTGGGCATCACCCTGTGCACTAAAGGCTTGTCTATTTTATTTCCAGTCAGGACACATGCCCAGGTTGTGGGCTCAATCCCCTGGTAAGGGGTGTGCAGAAGGCAGCTCATCAATGTTTTGCTCTCACATTGATGTTTCTCTCTTCCTTCCTCTCTCTCTAAAAATTAATTTAAAAAAATAAAAATAAAAGTGTCTCTCAGGTGATAAGATTTGTCTCCCAGAGTAATAGGAAGACACATTTACAAGTGGAAATTTCCTTTATAAATATAAATGTCATTTACAAAAGGGGAAATTTATACTCTTCTTTTTAGGTAGTTGGGAAGCAGTAAAGAGATTTTCCTGCAGCTGCTGGCTCTCAGTTGCCTTTAACTCAAAATAATCCATATGCCAAAGAGTCATATTTTGAGATGGCATATTCTGGTCCCATTCAGCATTGTTAAAAACAATACAACAGGCCCAAAATGGAGTCACTTTTGGAGTCACCAAACTGAGACTTCATTACAGTTACGGCTTTTCCAGAAATGGAATCTTAAACAAGTCAATCAGGAATCTCCTAATCAGCACTGGTTCAGTCATCTGCCTGCTGGACCCCTGCCATCCCTAAAGGGAGGTGACCTTGAAATAACCAACCTGCTTTTTTTGGTCTTATATAACCGACTTCCTTGTTCTCATTCCCTTCTGCTTATAAAAGTCTTTTATTTTGCACAACTCCTCAGACCTCCTTTCTATCTGCTAGATTAGTTGTTGGCAAATTCATGAATCATTGAATAAAGCCAATAAAATTTTTAAAATGGACTCAGATGAATTTTGTTTCTTAACAATATCATAATTTATCTGATTACATGTTTATCTCCCTAATGGACTGTGAGGCCAGGGCTTATCAGTTTCCATGCCAAATTAACAGAGCATTTCTGTCAGTCTCTTTAAAAGATATGGTTCTATATGGCACCAAATGATGTACAAAGAGAAAAAAATCAATAACTCAGTTTCACATCATGGAGAACAAACATCCAAATATTTTATTGCATTATTTCTCTTTTTGACAGTGTGCAGTATTTGTTAAATAGTCACTAACTAATCTGAGAAGGATTTGCCAGCCTTTACTGTGGCTCTGCCTGGAAGTAATTAAAAAACTGTGCATACACATGACATGCCCACAACCTGCCCCAGGGAATAGTGTAAGAAAGCAGCACAGAAGAAGGGAGTGTGTGTGTGTGTGTGTGTGTGTGTGTGTGTGTGTGTGTGTGTGTGTGTGTATAAAGTTAAACAATGAGGAAAACAAGGCAGAGAGAGCCACACAATACAAACCAGAATAGGTTTTTGTTATTGTTGTTGTTATTAAAGTAAATTGATCAGAAAAGCAGAAAGAGGGGAAACATAATACAAGGTGAAATCAGAGTATCCTATATAATCAGACATGGGTGCAAGCATCCTGATAGGGAAACCAAAGTCCATGTGCCCTATACTTCGAAAGGCCAAAACTCAAAGCATCAGCGTTTAGAGTAAGGAGAGGATTATTGGTGGAGAACGCACCAACTGAGAAGATGGGAAATCTAATGGTGCCTTAAATCCATCTTGCTGGCTGGACTAGGTGAAGGGTTTTTAAGGGACTAAGGAGAACAAGTATGTGGAAGTGCTGGGGGGCAAGTTTTAATGGGAAGACCTTGAAACTTGGCCATATATAGTAAAGGGTTTGTTGTCCAGGAGAACAGACCCTTGGCTTCTGACAGGGTTCCTGAATTCAAGTTCTGGTTATGTCCTGGTTTTTGTTTCTGTAGGGGATGTATGGGAGACTATGGTTCCAGGTGCAACTGGAGGTCATATTTCCCTCCTTAGTGCATGCTTCAGCTGCATGATTTGCGAGGTTGGTCCGTTGTCTCTGAAAAGCAACTCAGCATCTTGTTAAAAGGAATAGGACAATTTTGATCTGGTTTTGCAATCAAAATTCTATGCATTAGTACCACAGCTTTCTGAATGATATACCAAGGTGATGAAAAAATTCAGAGTAACATCAACCACAAATACAGAATCCATGTCCATGAGATAAACACACACTGGCTTTCAGAAGCAGTCCAGCGTACCCCAGGATTGAAACATTTTCTCCTGTGGATGCTCGTAAAGAGCACATTGCTATGGACAGTATCAACACATTTCCAGTAAATAAAATGCTTTTATTGTACCATGCCAATGTTGGTAAGAGGAATTCTAAGAGTGGCCAAAACCATGCTTTAAATCAGAAGCTCTGTAGCCCTGGGGCCAGCTAACTCTCCAAAGCTTTTACCCCTGTGAGATCTTGAACACACTGCATAGACTTTGTTTAGAGTTTTCACATCTGAGAAAGAGGAATAATATTATTTACCCTCAGAGCATTTCTGGGGAGGAAATTCAGGGACCAAGTACTTAGCAAATAAATAGTAGCTTCTCAATAAATGTAGGCTCCCTTACCTCTACCCCCGCCCCGATGTTCACCCCACCGCATTTCTCCACCATGTGAATGCCTAGCAAATCTGGAGAGAACCCATGTAGTTCTTGTCCAGGTTACTATTGAGTATGACTTCTTCTGACACAAAGCTGGAGTGAACAGTGGACAGATATTGTACAAATCAAGCCCTTAATTCAAAATTAGGTTTTCTGTGCACATCCTTCAAACCTGACATCTCTGTAATGAGCCCATTACTGTAAGAGTTAATTTATAACAAGTAGCTTGGTAGTCCAGCTCTTTGCTCTGCTGTTTTCATTTGCTCAGCAAGACCACAGGCATTAACTCCATGAATATATTCTGCATTTTGGAAAAAAAAATCCAAAACTCCCACTCCAGGATACTCATCTCTTGAAGGAAGCCGAAGCCTACAGCTGCAACAAAGCTTTGGTGTGTGGGACCCTGCAGGGTTCATGAATTTTAGCCGCTTGTAAGAAATTATCTGTTTTGCTGGACCCTCGCTGGGATCAATCAGGCCCTCAGTGGTTGGTGCCAATTAAGACCTAGTGTGATGCAAAGAGAATATTTTAAACACTGTTTGACACCAAGTACTTCTCTGTACTCTTACCACCTCTTTCCCTCCCTTCTGCCTCTCTAACTCTTTGGGCAACCACCTTTCAGTCCTGTTCTTCTTTTATCAAGACTCCAAGGTAAAGGTCATGGTATATAATAAAAGTAATGGCACCTGTCTCTTTTCTGAGGAAAGACACTTATCAAGTGATCTCTCAATATCTCTCATGATCTCCCAACACCCGGTGTACGATGGCAAACAGAATTCATCAAGGCCTCAGCCTCCGGTCTGCCTTTTGAGACTCAATCTATTCCTCACAAAGCAGCCACAGTTGCCTTCTGAAGATGGAATCAAATCTGTAATCCCTCAGCTTAAAATGAATCCCTGGATTCTCCTCATTGCCCAGAGCACAAAGCTTTCTGAGGGATGATCCCTACCTTCCTCCTCAGCCTCATCTCTCACCTTTCCTTTCTTTCCCTACTCATTCTTGCAATTCCCTGAACACATTGATCTATTCTTGCCTTCCTGTCCTCCCTGTCCCTAAATTACCCACACCATCCTGGCCATCTCAATAGCTAACTCATATACTTCCTTTAAGATTCAAGAAACCTTGCCCAATGCTCTTAAGGACGTAGGAGCCCCTGTGCTGTATTCTCTTGTGTTAGTGCTTGCTTCTGGCATAGAATTCCTCAGTCTGCCGTATCACAGTCTGTTCAAAATCCTCAGTTCCAAATAGTATGGGAGTTCTTTGAGAACAAGTGTAGTCTTGCTTTCAAGTGGCTGATATCTCATACATGGTAAGCCATGAGTACTCAACCTAGCTGCTTGTCACAGTTACCTGGCTGAGTTTGTTCACAACACAAATACTCCAACCTTACCTTGGACCTATTAAATCAGTGTGTCAGTTTCAGGAGGGCGGGGGGCGGGGGATGGGGAGTAGAGGGGTTGGAGCCCAGGTTGTATGTTTTGTTAAAGCACCACCAATGATGTATAGAGCTGGTTAAAAATAATGTGGTAGTAAAACTATTAGAACTAATAAATGAATTCAGCAAAGTTGCAGGATACAAAAAAAAAGTTGCAGGATACAAAATTAATACACAGAAATCTGTTGTGTTTATATTCACTAATAATGAGTGATCAGAAGGAGAAGTTAAGAAAAAAATTATATTTACAACTTCATCAAAAATAATAAGGTACCTAGGAATAAATTTAACCAAGGAGGTAAAAGACCTATACTCTGAAAATTTTAAGACAATGATAAAAGAAATTAAAGAGGACACAAATAAATGGAAGGATATACCATGCTCATTGATTGGAAGGATTAATCTTGTTAAAATGTCCATACTACCCAAAGTAATCAAAGCAATATACAGATTCAATGTAACCCCTATCAAAACACCGTTGGCATTATTTTCAAAACTAAAACACATAATCCTAAAATAATATCGAAACACAAAAGGCCTTGGTTTAGACTGCTTGTTTGGCAAGATAATCTGCTAGACATTTCCTTTAGCTTCAATATTCTCTCTTTTTGCATGGTTCTCAACCTTTGTAATAGCCACCTCTCTAGGAAGTAGAGTGCACCTAAAAGTTCCCTAACTTGCTGTTCCTTTTGGTGGGGGTTCTAGCATCCCAAAGTCATGTTCTATTCCAAAAGCATATTTGCTATCTGTATATATGTTTTCTCTCTAGTCTTTGGCTAGCTGACAAGCTCTAATAAATGCATTAAATTCTGCCATCAGAGCTGATTTTATCTCAGGAAGAGGATTGCATTCTAAAGGAGAGCTTAAATTAGGGGCAGTATGTGCTGCTTGATAACTTCCCATTTAGTTTTGAGGTATGACCCATTAACAACTAGTATTAGGTCAGAATTCTCAGTAGGAGACTCTAACAAATCAATCTGAGTGAGGTATACAGAGTTCCCTAATCCTGTTAATAACAGCCTATATGGTCGTCACGCCTTCACGCCATAACGCCCTCACGCCGCAAGGAGCGATCACCCAGAGGCTGCATGTGCAGCAGGCTGGAGCAGGTGGGCGGGGCTGCATGTGTGGTGTGTAGGCAGGTCCTGCGGCTCTGCACCGCCAGGCCTGAGGGTCCCGGGGCTCCATGCAGCATGGAGGCAGGACCCCCGGCTCTGGCCTACCTCTTTGGGGTGATCAATTGTGGGGCTCCCACACTGTGAGATGGCACAAGCCAGGCTGGGGAACCTCCCCCCCCCCCCCCCGCCAGCGCGAGAGTCGGCCCCCCCCCCCCCCCGCCAGCGCGAGAGTCGGCCCCCCCCCCCCCCCGCACGGAGTGCACGAATTTCGTGCACCGGGCCTCTAGTAGTTAAGATAATCATGAGGCTCCTCTTCTGGTAGGGGAAGGAAAGTGGCAGAATTCAGGGTGTTGCAGCAGTGAATAGTAATGTGAGAGGGCAAGAGTAATAGAATTTCTCAAGAGGTTCATTGGCCAGCTGAAAAGCATTCTGTTCTCAGTCAGTAGTAAGTAAGTTCTGTTCTGCATAGAAGCCATGAGGTCAATTGGAGATCCTAGAACTAGTTCAGCAGAAGCATCAACAAATTCTGCAGCAGATCATTTGCCCTAAGATGAGAAGCTTAAGTCTTTGCACTGGTTCAAGGGAAGGCTTATAGTAAGTGTTGGGTTTTGGATTAAACCCATCATGAAACCCCAACAGCTTGTCCAGATTGCTCATGTGTAAAGAGACAAAAGAGCTTTTTGTTTTTACAGATGTAAAGAAGAAGAAGGAGGAGGAGGAGGAGGAGGAGAAGGGGGGTGGAGGAAGAGGAAGAAGTAGGTAGGTGTTAATAAATAGTTAATGGGTAAATGAATGAATACATGAATGTCCCCATTTTAGAGATGTTGAAACAAGCTTAAAGAATTCAAAATTTGACCTAAATTACACAAAGAAGGCTTTTGGACAGATAGAAGCTTTCTTAGACTAGAGCTATTTGATTATATGTTAATTTCCCCAAAAAGTCTGACCCAGATGCCTAACACAGTTGGCCTTCTAAATTTGTTGAGGTACAACAGTATGGTATAAATCAAAGAGCACTGTACTCAGAGATGAGAACCTTGAGTTCTAGACCTGGCTCCAACATTACCTACTACCTATTCTGGGACAAGAATTCCCTTGGGCCTTAGAGTCCACATCTACACAAAGAGGATGATTAAATGATCAAAAGTTGCTTCCAGCTATGACATTTCTAATCCAATGGGTGCAGAAGAGTTGGAGTGTGAATCTTGACCTAGTGTTGGCTGAAAGGCCTTCATTATGATTTAGACAAGATGCTGGCTGATGCTCAAAGGGAAACCGACTTGACTATTCTGTACTTTTTAATTCATCACAAATGTGGCCAGAATGGAACACTATCTTTTGAAAGACAAGTGAGTATTCAGCCCTAAGCACTCCCAGGGCTTACCTGAGGTGCTCATGGCATTCAGACACCAGCAAAGATCTCCCTTTCTTGATCACATGAGGCTTCAGGGCTGAGAGTCCCTGGGGACCACAGCATGTTAGGGTATGTGGCAGGAAGGTATGGACTCTCTGACACCCACACAGGAACAGCAATAACCTCTCACATGCACCCAGAGTGATAATGCTCACATCACAGATCAGTGATCTCATCTGATTTTCACAAACTGTCACCTCTACCTTACAGATTAGGAAATACAAGCTCAGAGAGCTTAAAGGATTTCTAGGTATGATGATTAAATGGTAGGGACCTGAAGGTGTTTTCTGGTTTCAAATGTAATGTCCCTTCTGCTACATCATGTTACCTTTTTTTCTTATCTTTTTAATTGAACCCTAACAAAAATCCTGACATGGAAAGGGGGCATGTATTTCTATTTCTATTTCATAGAGCAGGGAATTGAAGCTCAAAGTGACTTTTAGTCATCAGTTAATAGCAGTGATTTCCACTCCACTTTTTACTACATCACCACTGCTTTTTCTTTTTTTGCTTTAACTGTGTCTTGTTATGAAACAGTACTATACCCCATCAGAGAGGCCGAGTGGGCTGGTTTTGTAATCCCCAATTTTCTAATAATTAAACTGAGTTGCAAAGAAGTAATATTGGGGCAACTTGCTCAAGAGGAGTTTATGAGTTTGGGTTGGTATAAGAATGACCTTTGCAACATCTGGAATTTCCCACAATGGGAATGACCCCTGTCTCATCACAGGACCAGAGGACCTCTATGAAAGGAAGAAGAACTGGCTTAGGTAGCCATTAAACACCTTCCAGGTGTCAATGATTCTACCTTTTACCCCAAGTCCCACAGCCAGGATGTGATCCGTCAGGACCTGAACTCAAGTCTTCCAACTTCTACTTCTATTCTGTGCCTATTTCATTCATCCCACCAACTTTGATTGACTTGCTTTTCCAAAGAATTTAGAATCCAATTTTCCTAAGTGTAGGTCTAGCTATCATTTGAGCATTAGCCAGAGAGAGAGGATTTATTGGGAAAAACATCGATGAACTGGCCATTCACCAAATCAGAAGTAGTAAAAATGGAGTAGGCTTCTTGGGTAGCATAAATGATAGGAAAAGTCCCTAACATAGAATCTGAACCTGTGGTTTAGTCCTGACTTTTCCACCAAATCCCTGTGGGATCCAGACAAAACCACTTTCCCTCTTATGGCATTGAGCATCCTTCTTTGTATAATATGACTCTTGGACAGAGGTTCTTTCAAGTTCAGCAACAAGAGGCTACAGAACAAGATTATCTTTGCTACCAGCCATCAAAAACCTGGAAGAGAATTTGCTGGAATAACCAGCTCATCCTGAGGCTTAGCAATATTGGCTGATACTTTTTACAAACCCTGAATCCATTTAAGGTTGGGACTAAGAAGTAGCCTAGAAATAATAAAATCAGATAGACCCCCTGGTCTCTGGAGTCCTATTAAGATGTGTCTGACTTCCATCTCCCAGGCTCAGGTTGGCACTCTCTTATATCAGGAGCAGGAGTGTTTTCCCGGACCAAGGCCCATCTCTATTTACCATTCCTAGCAGTCCCATCCTCCGTCTTCTCATACAGATCTCCCTGCTGACATTCCTGCCATTTCTTGACTGACAATCAATTTTCCTATCTGTCACTATCAATTCCACTCATTAACTCTCCCACCTGCCTCAGCCGAGGGCTCCTGACACCAAAAAACATCTCTGAAAAATAATTTTCCCTAGCAGAATCATTGAAACTTCTTGCACATCTAGAGAACCTTTTGTCTGAAGCTCTGAGTCATTTCTAAATGTCAGTAGAAATGCACATTTTTATAGGAGGGAGGTAGACTTTGCCATTCCAGTGCAACCAAGAGAAACATGTAAAATAAAAAATAAGAAATAAAAACACTCAGCAATAAGCTTTTCTGTCTTCCTCCCTTCTTTTCTCTCTCTCTCTCTCTCTCTCTCTCTCTCTCTCTCTCTCTCTTCTTTTCTTTCTTTGTGTGGTTCACATGGTCTCAGAAATGGTTAATAACAGGAACAATGACATGCAGATAAAAATTATAAAGAAACCCTTATGCCTTTCTCTAAGGAGTCCCATGAAATGCTAAGGCTTGACAAGAACCTATAAGAAGTCTCTATAGCACTGCGAGGCAGGAATAAACATTGGTGACGAGCTCAGTCTCTGCTATTAGACTAGCTGGATTTAAGAGTTATAAAAATAACTTTACTATTCATAAGTATTTTCCCACATATTATCTCACTTTGCCCTCTGTTTTGAACACTTTTCCTTCAGATAGTAAGTTACCTTGCTTCTTCACCTCCTTCAGGCCTTTGTTCGAATGTCACCTTTCCTAGTGGCTTTAAGCAAATTTTAAATGTACCCTCTCCACTTGGCATACCCTATTACCTTCCTATGACATATTTTCCCTCCATGGCTCTCCTCATCATCTGAGTTACTGAACATTTTATGTATAGAATGTGAGCTCTCTGGGAGCCAGGAACTTTGTTATTTTCACTGCTATATTCCCAAGTCCTGGCCAGTGTCTGCAATATAGTAGTTGCTTAGTTAACACACAAAGGAATTTAATGTATTTCATCCTCCCAACGACCTTGAGGAGCAGAAGTCATTATTATCACTGTTTTGCAGAAGAAACAACTGAGGCTCAAAGAGTTCAGGTGGCCAGGCCAAGCATCTGAGGGGACAATCCCAGCTCTCCTCATACTGCCTCACTCTACACTCTCCAGAGACACATTTCAGAAACACAGTAATGAGTGAATCTTCCCATTCAGGAAGGAGTACCTTATGCTCAATCCTGTGCCCTCACCCCTGCATTAGCTTCCTCTTAGCATCCCACTCACCTCCCTCTAAGGAGGCAAGAAGCTGAGTTTCCAGGCACCCAGCATATTTGATGATCGCTTCAGGCCTAATCGCTCCATTAAAGTAGAACAAACAAACAGAAGTATGAAATAATTGCCAAGTCAACAAACCTGAACAGCTGGTCAGAGTAAGGTCAACACAGTAATTGCCCTTCTCCAAAAAAGAAAAAAAAAACATGGGGACTAGGTATTTGCACCAAGCTCTTATCTCTTTCTATCAGTCTCCTTTCCCAGTTAGCTGCAGAGCTAATCACCTGGGTTGGCAGCTTTCCCACCCCTCTGTTCACACACTTGGGCCATTACTCTTCAATAAAATTCGTGTCCACACACTCAACACTTGACAACACTCTGGAAATTGATCTGCTCAAATATTTTTGGAGTTAAATTAAGGCAATTTGTCCTTCCACTGCTGCACACTGGCATCCTAAGAGACAGAATTATTGGTAAGAGGACAATTATGTTTTTCTGAGAAAGGAGGGAGGGAGCCTCCTGGGAGGAAGGCTATCCCAAATCTCGGTAATGTTAGTTATAAGTGATACCAAAAAAAAAAAAATACCACCTGTACTACTCTACTGTTTTCAAAAAATATTCACACACATTATCCACAGGATGTAAGTTTCACACTGTCCTGTGAGGAAGCTCGGGAGTAACTGACTTCACTTTATAGAAGACGGAACTAAGAGGCTCATGACTTGCCCAAGGTCACACCCAATAAGTGAAAAAGCAAATACTTGAATCCAGGTTTAATGTCTTGAATGAAATGTTTTATGACATTGTGTGTGCCTGTGTGTGTATGTGTGTGTGTGTACACATGGGTGTGTGTACACATGGGTGTGCGTTTGGTGGTGGTGGGGGGGAGAGATTGATCTCCCCCCACTGACCCCATACATTCCAAGTTGTCTTTCCCATGCACTCTTCCTCTAGCTCCACTGTCCCCAAATAGTTTACTCATACATCAGGGATCAGGTACTCTGGCAGTCCCCAGACTGCAGTCTTCTGAGAGAGGCTTGGATGTAAGACTTTTTAATTCCACAGGTATTTGACTTGCCTCAACAGCATAGACTTTGGCGTCAAATAGACCTGGCATCCCCAGAACGGACTGATTGCTCTGAACCTCACTGCCCCACAGAATTATTGGCAGAATTATATGAAAAGACAAGAATAAGTCTATTACAGTGCATGGCACATGGTAGATGCTCAATATAAATGAGCAGCTATTATTTACTGTCCTGTCCACTCACATGTCATATCCGTGTAGTAGGGTGTCCAGGCTGTTATCTGGCCTAACATTGTTGCTGTGATGCTTTTACCAGAGTCACTTTCAGAATCACTCTCTGGGCATGAAGATGCAGGAGAGCACCGACATCCCTTTCTCTGAGGAGTTCCAGTTACTGAACAATAGCAGCAACAATAAGGGCAGTCACTCCCATTTCCTGAACATTCATGCATGCCCAGAATAATCCTAACTATTCTCAATGGATAAATGCACTGATATTGTCAACAGCCCTACCACAAAGGGCTACCGTTATTCCCATTTTAGATGGATCAATGCTGTTGATTGTCTCAACATAAGGATTTCTGTTATTCCCCTTTTACAGGCAAAGAGAGGGTCAGTAATTCTACCAACGGTGCAACCCAGGGAGTCCTCCTGGCAGAGTATAGACTACTGACCACTGCACGATGCGATCTAAATAGTAAAAGGTCCCTTTGGGAAGTCCCATTGTGTCTTACAGCAGGCTGACCCCTTCCAGGTGCCCTCACCTGGCAACTTCACCCTGGCTTGCCGGTGTCACAGCTCTACCTGGAGTCACAAAATGTTGACACTAAACAAGCCCAGAGAATTTCTCTCACCTAAGAACTCACTTGTTTTTCAGATGAAACCCAGTGGGGAAGCAAGCTACCTGAGACTTCACAGACAAGCCCTGTTGTGAGACTCAAGGTTGTAAGTAAATGTGGGCCTTGGAACCTTTTGGGACGTCCTTTTCACCCTGGTACCTGGCAACTTAGCCATGCGCCTCAATTACCTTCTCTGACATAGTCGACAGCTCCTCTCAATCCCGCCAAAGCAAGCTGTGGTACAAATTAGCCTGTTTTAATTTTTGTTTGAATTGTTTTATTTAAATATAATCTGTGCTTTTTAACATAGACTTTTTTGAGGGAGGCAGATGGAATATAAAGAATAAACAAATGTGTAATTGAGTAGATAACTACCAATTTTAGCACTCTTTCCACTGACATTTGCTTTTCTTCTTGCAAATTCTGAAGAATAGAAGTGCAAGGGCAGGAAGCAAATCTAGCAGTGAGTATGGCTCATAGGTTGCTTTTTCAAAGGGAGGAAAGAATAAGAAGAAACTTGGAGCTATTACCTCTCAGTGCAGATGAGAGGATGTCAAAATAGTGCTGCCTGCGGAATGTGGGAAAACATGAGTACTAAGCCACTAAATTAGGATGGCAGTGAATTAAGAATGGGTCACTCTGTCCGCTGAAGTACTTAGAAGCCAGGTTCCCAACCACTGCCCCCACTGTGTTTTCTCACAATCAAATTCTTTCTGGTTCTCTAACTGGAGGATCTACTTATCTAACAACCTTGGCTCTCACCTGTCAGTCAACCTGATACACTCTTCTTGGCTCCCCCTGGTCATCCACAGCCCAGCTTAGATTTCACCTGAAAGAGGCCTTCCTTGGCCACCCAACCAACTTCCTCCTACCACTGCAGCAAATCACCTTGTTATTTTCATCATAACACTTGTCACTGCCTATTTTCTTCCAGAGTTGTTTATTTGTTAATTGTCTCTTCCTCACAAAAATGCAAGCTCAGTGAGGCTAGGGACCTCGTCTATTGTATTCAACACTATTTTCCCAGAGCTGAGAACTAGGCCTAGAATGCAACAGGCACCTAAGAAATAATTTTCAAATGAATGTTAATAAGATAAATGAATACCTCATATTCTGAATCACCCAGAAACTGGCCCAAACTCATCAATCCATCAATATTACTTCACATTTCATGTGTACTGGGCCCATTTTGTGAAATGAAGGTGGAGGGTGTGGCTACAGAGAAGACTATGATTAGTTTCTAACCTCAAGAGGTTTATACTTGGTTAGGAGTTAAGACATGAATCTGAAAATGCAGCTGAAACAGTGCAGCCAGTGCTCAAGGACAAATAGAGTCCAAAGGCAGAGGTACTGAAGGCTGAATACCAACATGGAGAAAGAAGGCATGAAGGAAGGTACACAGAAGGTTCTGTCAACCCATAACACACAAGTGCAGAGAAAGGGGCCACAGCTTCCAACTTCCTGTCAGGGCCCTTCTACGGCATTGCAGGCTTTCCTTGTGTCTCTGTGACTCCAAGAAGCTTGGAGTTGGAGAACTTGACTCAGAACTTGGCACCTGGAGAAGAGCCCATACTGAGCAAATGCTCTTTCTGTGCAGGGCGCTATGCTAGTTTACACATGCCATCTCAGTTACCCTCACTGCAAGCCTGCTACAGAGGTGTTTTAATTCTTACTTTAGATCTATGAACATTGAGACCCTGGTGAGAACTCTCTCATCCAAATGGACAGAGATAATGCAGCCTGGTGTGTTGACCTCTACAGCCCCCTACACTCTTCCCTGTTCACACATCTGCCCCTTGCTCAAGGCCGACCACTTGTTCAAGTTTACACAACAATGAGGAATTCCTCTCTAGATTTATTTGACTATAGGTGCTTTAAGTAGGTGCTTTTCTAAAGCCAGGCAGAGAAGCACAAGGACAAAGCTGACCACTGCTCCTTCAGCCCTGGTGCAGAGAGCAAGCCCTTCAGAGGGTTCAAGTATTCAGATCAAAGCAAGAAGAATGGTGTTTAAAATGCAAAGATGCACCTCCTTGGGATTCATTTGGTGCGCTCACCCTTATTTCTGATTAAACAATTCCCTGGTGACAAGCTCTTTACAGGATTTTCTCTCCATTTCTTGCTACAGCACGAAGTAATTGTATGTCATCAAAAGCCTAGGAATAGTCAAGATTGCAAAATTCTTGCTGTGCTCTTGGCAAAATCATTACTCACCAGCCAATGTTTAGAAATAAAAATGCTCCCCTTAAGTGCCATTAAACACAAATATTTATCAACGCTGCACTGCAATGTTAGGCTGATGAAGTTTGAGTGTTTGTGGGTGTGCATGGGTATGCATAATTAGATTCAGGTTTTCAATGAGCACAAGATGGCTTATTGTGGTTCTGGCCTCCAGATACCCGCCTACAGGCAAAGGGTGGTTTGTTTTTTTTTTGCTTGTTTGTTCCTCAGAGAAATGTTCAAAATCTCCAAGGTAGAGCCTAAAGATAGCCAGGTGATTTCTGTTTCATAGCTCTTGGCAGGTACTGTGTAAGGTGCTGCCTATGCCAAAATAAATGGTGAGACTAGTGGGAGAGACAAAAATGAACATAAAAAATAAGTAATGGTTCAGGAGAGCAAATGCTGATGGTCAAATCATTGTTATAAACTCCTACTAGTGTTTGAAGAAAATGAGGCTTTCGATCTCTGCCTTCAATTTGCCCAATACACTGCTGCTAGAATTAACTCCTAAGCAGGTTAGTACATGTCATACTTAGGTCAAGTTCCCTAGAAGCTGAGCCTGAGACTGGGATTCTTGTTTCAGGGGTTTATTGCAGGGGACTAGGGGGTGGGAGGAGCGGGGAGGAGGGTTGTTCTCTCTGGATAAAGGGAGTGAGAAAAGCAGAAAAAGGCTCCAGTGGATCTAATTCCACAGTAGCACAAATCACCCACAGTTAGTCCCACCCAGATGCTAGGAAACCAGCCTTTTGTGCTCTGTGTCAACTAGTCATTAGCTGAGGTCTGTCCCTGGGAAGGCTCCCATTCTGAGATGTGTGCAGCTGTGAGCTTTTTTGCCAACACAGAGCAGATGCTTGCAAGGATAACAAAGTCCTCTGGGAGGGGCATCAAAGCATTCACTTTACTTCTTGCCACTCTCCTTCTTATGAATATGTTCTTGCATTGTGCAGAATAAGGTATAAACTTTTCAACATGAAATTTGAAAACTTCTGTGTTCTGGTCCCAACCTCATGGTTCGGGAATAGATTTTCTATAAATCTCAGCCTATTGATAGATTTGCTCAAATGTCTATGTGTACATTGAACATACTGTCAGAGTAAAGGGGAGTCATGGGACATGCCTCCTCACAGATGGCCAACAGCCCCCCACCTGGCCTCCTATGGGTCCCAACAGCCTTATCTCTTATCACCTCTCTTCACTCAGCCCAGCCTTGACAGTGCAGTGGACCGCTCATTAGTCATTTCCCAAAGATGCTATGTTCTTTCACCTCGCCCTTCCTCCATGAGACTTACGATCAATAAAGAGAATAGTACAGAAAACTGGAACCCATTCCACTCCACCAATCAATGTTATGGGCATTATTGTCTGAAAACTCAATTATAATCATCTTGTGCCCTTCTTAAGAACCTCCCGTGGCCTCTGTCCTGGGGAACTAAGTCCTAAATCCCTAGCACAGAATATCCTTTGGCTGCTTTTCTGTCTTTGTTCTCCAGTTCTGTCATCAAGCCCCAGTTCAAATGCCACCTCTACTGTGAAAATTTCCCTGACCCATGCAAACTTTCTTCTTTCCCCACCCCCAGCACTGCATTCATGCAGTTTCTTAGCACTGGCTTTAAAGAATATTCTTTTGTGCACGTGCCTACTTACACCATCAGATTGGGAGCTTCCTAAAAGGACTGTCCTCCAAAGCACCTGGCACCTTGCTGGGTACAAAGCATATCCCACTGCAGCTATGTTGAGTGGAAGAAAAGAATGTTCTTCTAAAGAACTGGTTCCTGGGAGAGGCATCCCAGACCTGGTGAGACTTCCATGGGAACTCAGTACTTGAAAGAATGTTGAGACGGACATAATAATAGCAACAACAACAAATGTTAAGGCTTATTGAAACACTTATTCCATCAGAATCTGTGTCTAACGTTCTCCACAAATTCACTGATTTATCCTTATTAGACAGGTTCTACTTTTATCTCCATTTTCTAGATGAAAGGACCCTGTCACGGAGGCTGTGACCTGTTTGAGATCACACAGGTAGTAGGTAGTAGAAACAGGAATTTACATTGGGATGTAATAAGCTTGAGAGAAGAAATAAACTAGGATGTCACTTCCCCAACTTATTGTTGTGCTTAAGTATCATCCTTGAATTTTGAGGATCAGAGAAACTATAGTGAGAGGTATTTTTCCAGCTTTATAATTAACCAACAAAATTGTAAGATATTTAAATTGTACATTGTGGTGACTTGATTACACATACACATTGGGAAAGGAGTTCCACCACCTAGTTAATTAACACATCCATCACCTCACATATCTATCTTCTTTTTCTTTTTTGGTGACAACATTTTTCTCCTTCCTTAGAAAATTTTAATTATATAATACAATGTTATCAACAATAGTCACCATGTTTTTCATTAGACCCTCAGACCTTATTTATATTATAGCTGAAAGTTTGTATCCTTTTACCAACCTCTTCCTATTTTCCCCAACCCCCCAAGCCCTTGGCTCCACTTTTCTACTCTGTTTCTCTGAGTTTTCCTTTTTGTTATTTTGCTTTGTAAGATTCCACATAAAGTGGTATCAAGCAGCAGTATTTGTATTTTTCTGTCTACTTTAAGTTTTGTTATTTTTAATCTTGAAGGCTGATTTACTTTTTTCTTTAATCATTTTCATTTGATCCATAAACATCTTGTTTCCTTCATCTTAGAAATCCAATTCCCTTCTCTCCCCAGAACCTGCTTTTCTGAGTCAATAATTCTTCCTTCCAGACTATTTTTAATTTTACTTATTTATTTTTTATTTGTGCCCAACTTAGGCACAGACAGGCTAGTAAATACTAGTGGGCTGACATATTTTAGATTGTAGTAAATAGCAGTGATCAAGAATATGCCCTGAAAATTCATCTTCTACATGATATTCTTCTTGCCTTTCTTTGTTCTTATTGTGCGTGGATTTTGATCATCTTAGTTTCAGGTTTACAGACAACATTTGATTTTGTTCTGTAGATTAAACTCTGATTACTCAAACATTTATTCTTTAGCAAAGTTGAACATGAAGATTTGTTCAGCTCATGTTGTGTGCTAAGCACATTATATTTATTGCTCAATTCAATCCCACAACATACCCCTGAGGAGATATTATCATCCACACTTATAGAAGAGGAACCTGAGTTTAGTCCCACAGTGAATTAATGTGAAAGGTACTCAGGCATTTTTCACTACAATGACCAAGCAATTTTTCTTTATATCACTCTGTCTCCCACAAGTCTACTCAGGAAA
Source organism: Myotis brandtii (assembly GCF_000412655.1). Lineage (NCBI taxonomy): Eukaryota > Metazoa > Chordata > Mammalia > Chiroptera > Vespertilionidae > Myotis > Myotis brandtii. Next base: position 1,300,458 of record NW_005368456.1, on the reverse strand, counting down.
AATGCGACATGGGCACCAATAACTATTCTATCCACCATACTCTCCTCTCCTGACATTTTGCCTGCCTCCCTCTTACAACTCGTCTCTGCAACCCTGTACGAGGTCCAGCACAGAGCCATACATAAAGGAACACTTTTGAGAAAAATGGATATTAAGTGGCTAAATAAATAAATGAATAAAAAGAAGCCAACAACCCAAGGGTAAGCAACAGCCTTTGGGAGCACTGCGGATATCAGTTTTATTGAGTAAGGGGTCTGAGAAGACTTTCAAGAGGACATGGCCTTTGGTGAGGAGAATTTTCCTGAATAACCATATCGGCAAAGGGCTTTCCAGGCAGAAAAGCGTGAGAGAAATGCAAAGAGGTGGATAGAGCCTGACAGGTGAGGGAAATGAGACTAAGTATATGTGAAGCTTAAGGCAAGCTGAGGAAAACAATAGGAGATGCAGTAGAAGAAAGATGGAGGCCAGCTAGTGAAGGGACTTGATGATGAGCTCCACCTTGTAAACAAGGAGGAATGGTAGATTGTGCTTGAGGGGATGAGCTATAACCCAGACTGTTCAGAAAGTGTGGGAAGCAACTTCAGTTCTTCCGAAATAAATCCCAGAATTCACTATGAACACTGCCATAGAACCAGAAATTCTAACAGTCAACTCTGACTTTCAGCTGAAGAAAATGACAATTACACAGTTTGAAGCAAAATAAAAAAAATTTCAAAAAGTTTTCACATTTCTCTTCCCCCAGCTGAATGAAGCCCTGTGAATTTGTGCTCACATTCTAAAGAGCTCCGGAGGGCCTTGTCAGGAAGGTGTTGCATAAACCTCCTCATCTCGGTTATATATTCTGGAGCACTTGTTTACAAGACAGAACATTGCCTGGTGGAATTTCACTGTTCCAGCAGACTTTCAGGAGCTCAAAGTCATGGTAACAATCAGTACTTCTTGCCCAGACCCCTGTGGCCAGGTACATGACAGTACTTGAGCTTGTGGTGACCCTTCTGTCCTCCTGTCCCTCAGCACCTTTAGAGGTGGACGATGACAGAGTAGAATAAGGAATCTGTCTCTAGAGAAGATTCAGTGTCAGATTCTTTCTCAGACCTCGGCCACTTCTTTGGGTGGTGGGTACCAGCTATGCCAGGCTTTTAAAGACCACCAGGAAGTGTACTGTGACGGAGGAGGACAGAGGAACACTAATTCGGTGGTCTTGAACAGACACCCCTTGTCCCGATGACAACATGAAAGTGAGAGAGACTTGTGCCAGCTGAGACCTAGAAAGCATAGGGGACAAACTTGACACAATAGATGCCAGACACAATAGAGTGCCAGGGCCCTCCAGTTCTTCCCTCACCCAAGGATCCTGCCCTCTGACCTCACCATGCACTGGGGTCTAAAAGGCTAAAATCAGTGCCCCCTCCCCCACTGGCATTTGCATTTTAACAGGCATCCAGTGCCTGGAAACAGCTCATCTTGGCATTAACAAAGATTGCCTGAGACCCTCTCTGTGATATTGGGGCCTTTCCTTCTCCCCTAGGTTTCCCCATATCATGAATTCACCTGCAGTACTGAGCACTGGACCAGAAGTTTGAATGCTTGGATCCTAATTCCACTTTTGACATAATTGTAATATACAAATGTAGGCAAATTGTTTAGATTCTCTAGAGCTTCATTTCCTTGTGTGTGAAATGAAAATGATGCCTTTCTTCTTTGTCTCACAATGTGAAAGTATCACACAACTAGAGATGCTACTGTGCAGAGTCCCTCACCTATGAGACAGGCTCACCCGGCCCATAAGCCCCATACCTGATCATCTTCTAGGCAGCTTTTGAGAATAACTTCCTTGCCTACGAACAAAATCATCTCATTTGTCAGCTCATGAATTTTCTGTGGCTCCCTATCACTCCTAAGGTACATATCACACTTGTAATTTGAATAGACTAAATCCTACACAGATTGGTCCCAATCTACCTTTATTTCTTGCCTCCTGGTGACAAACAACACCAGGTAGTATTTATTGGCCCTCTACTATGGGCTTGCTATTGTTCTCAGTGTTTTATATGCAACAACACTTATATGTCTATAAATGTGAGTTGCATATGACAATGATTCCTATTTTACAGATGTGAAAAATGAGTCTGAGAAAGGCAAGTGACTTGTCTATGAAATCTTAGTTATGAAGGTAAAGCTGAGATTCAAACCAAAGCCAAATCTTTGCACTAGGAGATTATTCCCCTTTTAGATAGTCTCTGGGTTTGAACCACACTGTGAAACACACCACTCCCGTGAATGTGCACATCCTGTTTGTCACCAACTCTGTGCCTTTGTAAATGAACTCACCTTCTCTTGGCTTGCCCTCTCCTCACTCTATACCTGCCTAGATTTGTTTTGTCCATTGAGGCGTAACCCCAGTCTGACTTCGTTCAGGAAGCCTCTTCTGTTGATCTCAAATGACTCAGCCCCTTGTACTTCTCAGGCTCCTTGAGCCTTTTGCCTACTTATTACATGTCTGTTCTGAAGCTCTATTAGGTGGCAACCCCTGTGAGGATGATGCCAAGTCTTCCTGGGCCTTACACCTCCTAGAGTATGCAGGTGGCATTACTGCACTCAGACTCCCTTACACCAGAGTACCAGGTACCAGCAGATATAGAATTCCTCTCTCTTACTGACATAGCCTTTAATCTTCACAGCAGGAGGAAGAGCCAACAACCTCATTTCACAGTTGAGGGATCTAACGCCCAGAGAAGAAATTTGCTCACAGCCAGTGACATAATTGCAGAGACAAGGCAGATGACAAATGTTTCCCTTCCTAGTCCCCTGATCTTTCTTTTCCACCTGTGTTTGGCCCCTGACCACTTCTAGGCATGCATGAGTGTTTGTTGACATTTTTCAGAGGCCATGTAATGGGTGCAAAGAGTTAAGTCATAACAATAAGTAACATTTGCTGAGCTCTTTGCGTATGCCACGCACTGTTCTGAATTCTCCAAAGGCATATCATTTAGTCCAAGACAACCCTGTAAGGTGATGTCCATTTTTATCATCACCTCCATTTTATACATGAGGAAACAAGTCACAGAGAGGTATAGTAGTAACTTGTGTGAGGCCACACAGAAAGTAGAGTTAGAGCATGGAGAATCTTACTCAAAGGTCATGCTATGGACACTATGCTCTGCTGGCTTAAAAGGCAATAGGTCTAGTGTCTGATTCCTATGTATTCACAGTTGTGTCCCACTTACCTCATCCATGATGCATAGGGTGGTGGTGAGGCTTCATGGTGTAAATGATGCAGGCAGGACACCCATGCAAGGCCCTGCACATAGTAGGCCCTCCATAAATGGTAGCTCTGAGCATTGCTATGAAACATCTCCCAATGACAGAGCTCAGTTGGCAAAGCTTTGAATGGCAATGAAAGAATTTGACAAATGGAAATGCATAATTAGCTATTTATTTTCAGTTCACCTCTACCAAGTAGAGATAAAACATTAAGTGCACCGCTCCAGTTGTGAGAAAGAGGTGGGTGAGAGTCAAGGTTTGACATTGGGTTTTAAAAGCTCTTAAATAATTACAGCGCTCAGAGTAAACAAGGCCTTCATGCTTCATTAAGCAATGTGTATTATGGCTCCATTAACACACTGTGGCGTTTTTCCATTTCCCATTTTTCGAACCACGCTGAGAGGGGAGCTGAAGTCATCAGTGTTAATTGATAGCTAACAGGAAAAAAAGCTTCCTAAAAGGGAAATGTTTTTTAGGTCCTAATTTAATTAATTATTAAAGCTCCTGGTACCTATCTTGATGGGGCAACAGGAAAACCAGATAATGTTAATATTTATTCATGTGAAAACACAGCCTGGTTATAGCCTCCATGTACCTGTACCTTTTAGTGCTTGTTCTGGATTCTCCCAAGGCAAAGAGGAAAACCAGGAGCATTTGAAGATAATTAAAAATAAAGTACCTCTCACTTTCACTCCCCAAAAAATCCAGGACACATCTTAGTTGAGACGATTTGGAGAGAAAGACTGTGCATTGGCCTCTGGACTATTCTTTCTCATACTGCTCTGATGCTTCAACAACTCACCATACTCACTGCTTTTGTTCATAGTAGCAATGCAAGCTTTAATTTAATAAGTTATAAATTAACATTCAGTAACACCTTTATAGTTGTAGATATATATGTAGGTATAGATGTAGATAGACAGATAGATAAATATATAGGTAGACACAAATGTAGACATAGACATAGATACAGCTGTATAGATATTTGAACAAACATATGTGGGCTATTCTGCATAGCAACTAAGGTTTGGACTCCAGAGCCATATTCCCTGGTTTAGATTCTAACATCTTTAGTTACTTGCTGAGTGACCACATAGCCTTTAATCTTCACAGCAGGAGGAAGAGCCAACAACCTCATTTCACAGTTGAGGGATCTAACGCCCAGAGAAGAAATTTGCTCACAGCCAGTGACATAATTGCAGAGACAAGGCAGATGACAAATGTTTCCATTCCTAGTCCCCTGATCTTTCTTTTCCACCTGTGTTTGGCCCCTGACCACTTCTAGGCATGCATGAGTGTTTGTTGACATTTTTCAGAGGCCATGTAATGGGTGCAAAGAGTTAAGTCATAACAATAAGTAACATTTGCTGAGCTCTTTGCGTATGCCACGCACTGTTCTGAATTCTCCAAAGGCATATCATTTAGTCCAAGACAACCCTGTAAGGTGATGTCCATTTTTATCATCACCTCCATTTTATACATGAGGAAACAAGTCACAGAGAGGTATAGTAGTAACTTGTGTGAGGCCACACAGAAAGTAGAGTTAGAGCATGGAGAATCTTACTCAAAGGTCATGCTATGGACACTATGCTCTGCTGGCTTAAAAGGCAATAGGTCTAGTGTCTGATTCCTATGTATTCACAGTTGTATTCTAAGCCATATTCCCTGATTTAGATTCTAACATCTTTAGTTACTTGCTGAGTGACCTGGAACACTATATCTAAACCTTCTATGCCTCAGTTTCCTCATTTGAAAGTGTCGATAATTTTTTTAAATGACCTTATGTGATGGTTGTGAGTTTAAATGAGTGAATAAATGGAAAATGGTTAAAACAGTTTAAGGGCTTTGCTAGTATTGCTCTTACTATGATCAATATTTTCTCTGTATGCCAGGCCCTGCTGTGGGGGATAGAAGGGTGAATCAGATTTGGGCCTTGTATAACCATCTGCACTAAGAAATTTATACAAATAACTAATACAGTTTAGAAAACAGTAAGAGCCTTAATGAGGAATATAACAAAAACTATAAAGATTCAGAGGGAATGAGAAAACTTTCCAGTGGGTGTATGAGGGATGCTGTCCAGATCGGGAGGATATTCTATATAGAGGGAAGGATTAAGCAAGTGCTTGCCTAGAAAAAGGAAAATATGGAGGATTTCCATCAAGAAAAGTAATGCAAAGTGCCAGTACATTAACTTTAAAACCAAGCAGAAATTTTTTGAGAAATCATTTGTTGGGATAGATTAGGTCAGTGACAAAGTTTGAATGGGTCTTCTTAAGTTCACGAGATGGGTAGTGCCGGAAAACTCCACAAGACTAAATGGGATAGGGCAGCCATGGGCCAGCACCAGATGACAGAATACAATCTCAGTAGAAAGAACAGACCAACCTGACAGCTCAAGGAAAAGAGATCTACTCTCTGCTTTTCCTCTCACTAGTCCTGGTGAGACCTCGAATGATTCCTGTTCCTTCTCTGGACCCCATTTGCCTCCACTATAAAAATAAGAGATCGGGGTTAGATAATCTTCAAACACTCTTCCAGCTTTGGCATTCGAGACTACAATTTTTCCAAGAGCCTAGGTGCCTCTCTCTCTGCCCTCCCCTACTGCCCACTCACACATCTTTCCTACCCCTTCAATTCCTTCATTTATATGCAAGCAGATAAAATTTAAATAACATGAAAAGAAATAGTCCTAACGTAAAAATATCAGTAAAGGGTTAAAAGTATAAAAAGCAGAGGTGAATATTGAGGTTGGAGGCTAGGCATTTCTACAGACAGGATGCGAACAATTTTATGGCAGAGCCACCTTTCCAGGGCCTTCCTGACTTGAGAGTGAAGCTATTAACTAGCTCAAACCACTCTTTTTTAATGAAGTGGTTCATTTGGACAAACACTTCAAGCTAAGAGGTTATGTTGCTACAGCTAGAATTGGAGTGTTCTGCAAAGCATTAACACAATTTCTCACTGTCCTTTATCCTCCCCACTCTATATAAAGTTGAGTTATTAGAATTAGTGTTCAGCCAATGCCATTTGGAGCCCTTCTGTTCCCTCAGTTTCTCAAGATTCTACTATGTCACTTCTATTGACATGATTAACTCCTCATTAACTTTAATGGAAGCTGTGGGTATGAAGTCTATTTTGTTCTCTAGGACATTTGCTTCTTGTTGGTAAACTTTGGAGCTTTATTTGACTCATCATTATAAATATACATTGGGTAATGACTACTAAGTGAGTGTTTCCTGAACAAAATAAAACTTCCTCATCCAACTCATTTAATAAACTAATAGATGTTCAGGATTAGGAGAATCACAAAGGTCATTGAGTCCTGCCATCATTTGGGTCTCCTTTTAACACCCTACCAAGTAATAGTCCAGTCTCTGTTTACATAAATCCAAAGGTTGGGTGGGAGGCAGCTTCTTTCAAGTGCTCATTACGTGACAAATATTCAAGACTAGTCACCATTCTTCTTGCCCTCTTTGGGCATAGTTTTATTTGTATTCTTGGTTCCCATGTAGCCACAAACAATGTTTTTCCTATGACCCATCTTAAAGTTGTCATTGGTCTGCTTAGATCAAGCCCAGTCTCAGAGAGTGCACCTGTAACTTGTTAGGAACATTATATAACTGGGTACTGGCCCTTCACCTGTTGAGCAAAATGCAATAATACCAGTTGATGTAGATGTTTATGTCCTAGTTCCTGGATGCTGTGAATATATTGTTTTACATGGCAAAGGGGACATTGCAGATGTGATTGAGTTAAGAATCTGGAGATGGGGAGATGATCCTGAATTATCTGCTTGGGCCCAAAGGAAAAGGTCCTTACAAAAGGGAGGCAGGAAGGTCAGAGTTGGAGAACATGTGACAATGAAAGTGGAGATTGGTTTGATATGGGGCCATGAGCCAAGGAATGTGGGAAATCTCTAGAAGATGGAAAAAGTCAGAAAAATGGATTCTTTTCTAGAGCTTCCAGAAGAAACATAGCCCTATTGACACCTTGCGACTGATTTAGGACTTCTGATCTTCAGAAGTGTAAGATAATAAATCTGTGTTGTTTTTTAGTTAATAAATTGTAGTAATTTATTAACAACAACAAATACATTGCTAATAATAAATTTTATTTATGCCATAATTATATGAGGCACATAGGGGTGGGGATCATGTTCTGTGGGACTGATCTAAGCTACCCAAATTCACAAGACTCTGAAAATTCAGCCATACATGAATTTTCTTATTTGTGATATATTGACATTATTTCATCCAGAGCACCCCATTTCTAGGATCAGAGTCCCTGAAAATAGAATTGATCATCAGAAGGTTCTTGGTGATAGAAATAGCAGAAAGAGAAAATTAGATTCCAGTGTCTTTTCAGATCTCTTTTCTAGTATAACAAAACTTATTAAATCACAACAGGCCTGTTATAATGATTCTGCTGCTCAGATCTGGAGTACAGATTCACTCTTCCTTAGAAAGTATTATAATTATTAGGCAATTTTTCTTCTAAATTATTTGGTTATTATTATTTCCCTTAATCAGTCACAAAAACATTTTTCACCTTACATCAGTCAGAGTTACACCTAAGCACATATTCCTGAGAGACAGGACCAATTAGAAGCTTCAGGACTATCACACATTTTATAGCAATTACATGTAAAATTGGTACCTTTGAAATATCTTCGGGAGATTTAGTTGTTGTTGTTTTAAGCTATAGCTTAACTAGCAATATTCAAAAGTTATCACCAAGTGAGTTATTTCTTGAAAAATTTCATAAATGATGAATGTCATACATTTCTATTAAATTCCATTCCAGAAAGCAGTATTTTCTGACATTCTCCTCAAATCCTTGACCTGTGTTGTTTATCCCCACTTGGTTGCTGTGGCCCCCTTGTCTTAGTACAGGTTTGATATGTAAAAGAAATCTGTGTGTATATACTTTCTTCACTTAGGAATTTCAGTCACTTTGACTCACTACTTTCCTTAAGATGTTATATTTAATTTATCATCAAATCCTATAATTTTTTGCTCAAAACTCTCTTATTCCCTCACTGGGTCATGCCTCCACCTCTCACACCATGAGATTCAACAATGCCACTGAATCTCCCTGTCACCAAGTGACCGTGAATTCAAACAGTGAATGCTGGGATGGGCTTTGGAAGTGGCCTCTATGTCTGCTCTGACCTTTGCCTGGTCCTAGACCTAGGTACACACTTCTATGGTTCTTTGAGACCTGAGGCTTTCCACACCAAGTCCAATCTATCCAACAGAATAGGACCTGTGTGTGCCTAACTCCCAGGGCTGAAAAAATGTTTTTTTCTTTTCATCCTTCAGCCTAAAAGAAATGCCAAGTGTGACAGGAGTGCACTGTATTTACTTGCTATGCCTGTTATAACACATTATCGCGAACTTGGAGGTTTAAGACAACACATTAAGTCTCTCATGACTCTGGAGGTCAGAAGTATGACATCAGTTTCACTGGGTCAAAATCAAGCCTCAGAAAGGTAGTGCTTCCTCCAGAGGCTCTCAGAAAATCTGTTTCCTGGCCTTTTCAAGCTTCTAAAACTGCATTCCTTGGCTCATGGCTCCTATCTTCATCTTCAAAGCCAGCAACTTAGAGTCTTGCTTTAATGACACCCTGACTTCTTCTTATAAGGATACTTGTGATTACAGATACAGCCCACCCAAACAATCCAAAATAATCTTCTCATATCAAGATCCTTAACTTGATTACATCTGCAAAGTCCCTTCTGCAAGGTAACATTTGCAGATCCAAGGATTAGGATCTGGAACTCTTTGGAGGGCTTTATTCCACCTACTACAAGTGCCTTTAGCTGTCACCACATGTGGAAGTGGGTAGAGGATCTCAAGAAGTAGGAAAGGATGATGGATCTGACACCTTCAAAGTAAATTAGCCTGAAGGTTTAGCAATGTGACCAGAGGTCAGGAAGCCATCAGCCCCTCTTTTCTATAGCATCTCCAAAGGTTGTTCCAGCAGGAGGTGAGACCCTAATGAGGATTCAGCATGGCCATTGGCAGACAGGTGCATTCCTAAGACCACAGCTATGAGCAGGTGGTAGCACCCCAAACATCTGTGTGGTGGGACCTCTCACTCCCATATTCTGAGGAGTTGTGCCCTTCCTGGGAGACCCAGACATGACTTTTAAGCCCCTTCCTAAACCAATTGATGATTTCTGGCCTTTTCTGCTTCAGAGACTATCCTGGAAAGAGGGGAGAAAAGCAAGCTTGATGCTGTAACATGCCAGACCCTCGCCTATGTCTGGCCCAGGGACAACCAAGGCCAGATGCAGAGGTGGTAGAGGACTCCAGAGATTCCATGATATCCTGAAACAGGTGGGCACTATCTCCATGCTGCAGCCATGAGGATGACTCGCAGCATACACACAGCTGCTTGTGAGAGCTAATATAGCTTCTAGTGGAGACCCTCAGCCATAAGACCCTCGAGCCCACTCTCACAGTCAGACAGACCAAGAACAAAGAGAAAGCAAAAGAAGGGAAATCTCTAGGTCTTAGCCCCCAGGCTAAAATGTCTTCTATTCCAGTGGGATCTCTACATTTGATATCTGTACCCTCTACATTCATTCTGCCCAATACTCACCTCCCTTCCAAGTTTCAGGGAGCCTTAGGACTGCCAGAGTCCACAGGTATACTATGTCCATGCCTCCTCTATACAAAGAAAGATGACCTGGTCACCAAAGAGTCATGGTCCCCTTCCCACTCCTAAAGACATTCTTTTAACTCCCTAAACCAATTGATGATTTCTGGCCTTTTCTGCTTCAGAGACTATCCTGGAAAGAGGGGAGAAAAGCAAGCTTGATGCTGTAACATGCCAGACCCTCGCCTATGTCTGGCCCAGGGACAACCAAGGCCAGATGCAGAGGTGGTAGAGGACTCCAGAGATTCCATGATATCCTGAAACAGGTGGGCACTATCTCCATGCTGCAGCCATGAGGATGACTCGCAGCATACACACAGCTGCTTGTGAGAGCTAATATAGCTTCTAGTGGAGACCCTCAGCCATAAGACCCTCGAGCCCACTCTCACAGTCAGACAGACCAAGAACAAAGAGAAAGCAAAAGAAGGGAAATCTCTAGGTCTTAGCCCCCAGGCTAAAATGTCTTCTATTCCAGTGGGATCTCTACATTTGATATCTGTACCCTCTACATTCATTCTGCCCAATACTCACCTCCCTTCCAAGTTTCAGGGAGCCTTAGGACTGCCAGAGTCCACAGGTATACTATGTCCATGCCTCCTCTATACAAAGAAAGATGACCTGGTCACCAAAGAGTCCCCTTCCCACTCCTAAAGACATTCTTTTAACTCCTTTTATCTCTCTCAGTTGAATCTCTTCACTCCTTAATGTCCAATATTCTGGGTCCTGGGGCTGCATTTAAATCAAGTCTTCTGACTAGCTTATTGGGTCCAGCATTTTAATTGACTTTTCCCCTATTATTTGATGTCTTCTTTTTATTTAATGACTTCCAAGGGCTCCAGTGGCACCCAGATTATGTAAGTGCTGGGGTTAGGATAAATGATGCCAGCAGCCTCACAGCCCAGAAGGAGAACATTTAAGGTGAATTTAATTTCATTCTCCTTTTATTCCAGCACCCAAAGACTAGAGGAAAATTATGTGAAACTTTTCTGGTTTTTTCTTTCTGCAACAAGGGGAGAATTTGCAAAAGGAAAAGCTTTCTTCTATTATCATTTTATTTTTAAATGGACTCAGAATATGGAGTGAGTTTGTAGAACAATTTCTTTGTTGTTCTTAATTTGAACAATCCAATGTGATTGCTTTTTAATGCATCTCTAGAGCTTTGGCTATTTTTAATTAGAGTGGCTTCATGTGTTTTTTTTTTCTTTTTACTGTTGTCACTGTCGTTGATTTGTTTTCAATCTTCACACTCTACCAGTCCCTGTCTCCTCTCCCAACTCTTCTGCATCCCCATCATATTCACCTGTGGTTTTATAGAAGCTGGTAAAATTCTGAATTATCTGTGTCTATAAAGATAAAGGTATCCAGTTCTTCCTCATGCCTCTCATCACTTTCTTGCCCGTGTGCTTAGAAATATAGTCGCAAGTTTATGAGGACATGTTCCTTCCATAATGAGGAAACACCCAATAAGCCATAACACAAAAAAACATCATAAAATTAGAGGTTGGAAAGTATATATTTTAGCATCTTACCAGTTTTACTAGGGAGGAAACTGAGGCCCAGCCTGGCTAAAGTCACAGGCCCAGTGAAAGGCTGAGCTGGCCACTGGGCTGGTGCCCACCTGAGAGGCCAGTGCTGATTCCATGGTACCACTTGCGGGCTCTGAGCTGACCACTGAAGGCCGCAGTGCAGCAGCCCTTGCAGGACCTTTCTTCAGCTCCGGCTCTCCTCTGCATGAGAGCTTGGTGGCTGCTCCAGAATTTCTCTGCCAAGGCACAGTTGTGGTGTTCTGTAGTTGAAAGAGCTCAGGATTGAAAGTTCAAAATCCTCAGTTGTAGTCTTGCCTTTGACACTAATCAGCCGTAATAACATTTTTAAAAAATATTTTTTACATGTTTTTATTGGTTTCAGAGAGGAAGGGAGAAGGAGAAAGAGGTAGAAACATCAATAATGAGAGAGAATCATTGACAGGTTGCCTCCTGCGCACCTCCTACTGGGGATCAAGCTCGAAATCCAGGCATGTGACCTGACTGGGAATTGAGTTGTGACCTCCTAGTTCATAGGTTGAAAACTAAACCACTGAGCCACACCAGTTGGGCAGCCCTATAAACTTGAATGAGTAATTTAAGTCTTGACATTTCAGTATCCTCCCCATGAAGTGAAAATAATATCTAACTGGCCTATGGATCAGGAGGGTGACAAACAACTTCCACATCTTTGGAAATTCTTTATTCTTGGCTTCCAGGACACCCTTCTTTTCTGTATTTCTCACCTCAGTGGCCATTTCTTTCAGCCTCCTCTCTGAGGCCCATATCTTTCACCCACCTAAAATGGGCTCCACTTGTCTGCTGACTTTGAACACTTTTCCTGGTAATGTCATCCTCAACTTCAATTACCATCCATGAATTATGATTCCCAAATCTCATCTCTAGCCCAGACCTCATTCCCACAGGAACATTCATCTTCTTATTCACCATTTCCCCGTGGGTGGTCCTCAGCATCTTCACTCAACCCAGGCCACTTGCCAATCATGCTTCCCCTAAGACTTCTCTTCCTGGTTGCTTCTCTTGGTGAATGACACCCTTGCTATTCTTTACATCAAAAAAGAGAGACTCATGTTAGTTTTCCCTAAATTCCCAGCCACATTGAATAGGCCACAATATTCTGGTGTGTTTTTTTCTACTGACCTTTTTTTGTCTCTTACCTGGACTATCAATACCTCTAATCTGTCTTCTCTTTCAGTTATCTCTTTTTGATTCATCTTTTACACCAACACACAATTCTGATCATTTTATCCACAGAATGTTTAAAAGCCCATCATCCTCTATAAAAACAACAAACAAACAAAAACCAAAAACTGATTAAAGCTCCTTCACAGTATTAGCCATGCTGACTCTCCAATCACATCTATCTCCCCATCTCCATTAGCACGCATGCACAAACACACCAGCATCACCACCCCCACACCATGTTTTGACACTACCAAAGTTCTTTATTCTTTTTACAGGTCTTATTAGATCTGCTTAGAGCAGACACCTCTGGTTTATCTCTGCAGACTTCAAGCCCACTTCTTTGAAGCTTTTACTTTGAACACCCTGGAAATCATGTTTATACCACATTATCTTACCACTCTAGTTATATTGGTAAGACTAGAGTAGATTCTGGACCCAAATGGCCAAGCAGCTATTCTCTAGCAAAGACTTACAATTTAGACTGAGAGCTACAACTTAGATATCCGTGGTTCAGTGGGTTTCTTTTTAGTTCTTGTTCAGCCCTGCCATGCGGCTTGGCAGTACCCTACCATTGGGGTCCGTGGGATGTCCTTGGTTCCCAATCATTCATTCTCATAAAAACTGTTTAAGCAAGTATGAAATAAGTTTCCTTTACTTGCCACCAAATGTGTCTAAATCACTTATCAATGTGTCTCCTGCTTAGGAGTTTAACATCTGCTTCTCTTCTGACTAAATCATCTTCCAACTGTGTCATCTTATGAATTTCTTCTCATTTTCAGGTTCCAGCTCAAGCATGGTCTCCTCTGCAAGTCCTCAATATTCCCTCTCCCATTGACATACTGTTTACTCCTGCCTGGGTACTGCCACTGTATTTGTTATCACACTCATTTGTAAGACAGTTTTTCCCATGAGACATGAGCTCCTTAAGGGTAGGGACTATGCAGTGTTCATGTTTGCTTCTCCAGCACTAGGGAAAAGCCTCACACATAGTGGACACTCAGTGCATGTATGTTGAATGAGTGAATTGATACTTATAAAAAGTGGTCCATAAACTATTAAGGTCTACACAACTATTAAATGAAAAATTTTAAAGAAAGTTATATTCCTCATGTATAAAACAAAAGCCTTACACTCTAGCTAATCACTAGCTAATTTAATAGGTCATCTTCTCAGTCCTAAAAGTGATTAATGCTCTGTTCTAAATTTTAAATTCATCATGGATATTATCAAGTGATCAAATTTTCATAAAAATTAAGACAAACACAAGAGGGAAAAAAAGGTAATAAAATAGATAGCAATTTAGAGAGAGAAAAAAAGCTACATGCTAACAGATCAGCCTCCCAGTGGCTCTCTGTCTTTTATTTGCAGTCATTTTAAGATTGAATTTTCAAAAAAAAAAAAGCCATTTTGACAACCTACTTCAACTTTTTGATTTTGTTCTGGGTATAGAAAAAACTTTCTGTTCTGACTTCTGTAACTTCTTTTTAGTTTCTGAAAGAAATTGAAAATGCTTACATTCCATCTCAAAAGATAACTCATTCATCCTCCATCCATCTCAGGGAAAGATCTGTCTCCCTCTATTCACCACCCTAAAAAAGTGAACATGCAGCAGCCCAAGTTGTTCTTTGAGGTCCAAGGAAAAATCTAGATTATAGTAATACACCTTGGAACTGATTAATCATTCTCAAAACATACACTGCATTTCCCACCTCTGTATTTTTGTCATGTATCCTCCCAACTTGGAATAGCTTTCACATGCCTCTGCTCTCTACCAGTTGTTAAAAGTTCAGCTTCCCTGAATAAGAAAGTCCTTTATCTTGGCTGCAGTCCTGTAGCAATTGTTTTATACCTCACCTGTAGAACTTCTTACTCCCATGTCAGTCTTTCCTTCTATACTGGGTCCCTCAAGGTCAAGTCTAAGTATGTGAGTACTATATCTACAGCACCTAGGTGGTGCCTCAGCACTCAGTTGTA
>NW_005368456.1:1242430-1285810 GCF_000412655.1 Myotis brandtii | reverse complement strand
ATATATATAATTGATTTTTTACAGAGAGGAAGGGAGAGGGATAGAAACATCGATGAGAGAGAAACATCAATCAGCTGCCTCCTGCACATCCCCCAATGGGGATGTGCCCGCAACCAAGGTACATGCCCTTCACCGGAATTAAACCTGGGACCCTTCAGTCCGCAGGCTGACGCTCTATCCACTGAGCAAAACCAGTTAGGGCAGTTGTATTCCTTTTTATTAAATATATACAAACGGGATGTTATTCACCAGTCCTTGAGGATTGTGTGATATTGAGCTATGTTTAAAATTAAGTTTGGTTAGAATTAAGGAATTCACTTACCCAACTCTACTCATTATATTTTAGTTTGGTGGAAGTTAACAACACAGTTTCCCCAAAACTACCTCCCCAAGCACCAAATTGTTTTAAGTTCTACAATTAATGTGTGTCTGACTAATACCTATAAGTGTCTTTGGAAAGATGGCTCAGTGAGCACTGATAAGAAAATCAGGATAATTAAGTTTTAACCCTAAATGTAATATTGGATGTGACACTTTTCCTGCAAATAAAATGCTTCTTTCCTAGACCTTTAGAATGCTTTCTTACTCTAAGAAAAATAGACACAGGTCACACTTACAGAAATGGGTGAAAGCATCAGAATATGTGTCACATAAAAAAAATGGAAAGAACTGGGGATGGCTACAGGAGAGAAGAGAGCACCTGGGTGCAGTGAGGGGGCCAAAGCTTGGAAGCTTTCTGCAAATAGTTGCAGGGCTGAATTTGAAGGGATGATTAGACTAATTCTGTCTAGCCCCAAAGTACCTCAAGAGGCAATGAGTCCTCTATCATTTTTGGAATTTAAGAAAAGTTTTCATAACTTCTAGATAGTCAAGCAAGTTTAAGTACTGAATATTGGGTTAGCACATAGCCAAGAAATGCTATGATTCTCTCGGCTAGATCCCAACAACATGGCTCTGGGGCATGTCTCTGGCCAGGATCAGAAGGACATTGATGAACCCTTGAAGAATGGTCAGGGCTGAATTACAAAATGCACTAGATTTAAATTTTTCAGATTCCTAAAGAGGCCCATAGCAAGTTAAAGGTCTAGAGCTGTAATGAGTCATGGTCTAGCCCCAATAAATAATTGATTTTCTCTGTGACTAGATCCATGAGGCAGATAAAGCCTTTACTATTTAACCCCCAGATCAGTCTTAATTTATGTCCTTCCAGATGGAGAATGCAATTGCACATTTCAGCTTTTTAAGCTAGTGTTTGATTTGCTTAACACTCTGTTTCCCTCAGAACTACGTGATGGAAATTTATGCCAACTGGAACCAAGGGAGCTTAGAAATATTACCTGCGAAGATTCAGAGTATTCTCTTTATAGACAATTTCCAAAGAAGCAATTTTAGTGAGGCCAAATCTTGATGGAATGAATAAGAACAGAGAGGCAATAAGTAAATGGACTTGGTTATATATAAAGATTTTTGAATGTAGCAACTTTTAATGCAAAAGTTATCTGGAAACATAGAATTCCCATGGCTAAATAAAAGGGACTATAAGACTAGCAGAATTATTTTGTTGTTCCACTTGCTTATGCATTCATTGGTTGATTCTTGTATGTGCCCTGACTGGGGATCAAACCCACAACCTTGGTGTATTGGGACAAAGCTCTAATCAACTGAGCTACCCAGCCAAGCCTAGCAGAATTACTTTGATTTTAACTATTTTCTTTGGTAAAAAGAGATCATGCAGTCTTGTAGTGCTGAGAAAGATCTGAAAACATCAATAGCTTCACTCTCCTTTACCCAAATATTTATAAATAGGGAAATGCATAATTAATTGTGATGCATTTGCATAATAAAACTAAAGTGACTGAAAATATAAATGGAGATATTTCAAAAATATAATATAAGCTACTATTTATAAATATTGTTAAAACACAAAGCAATACGACATATTATTTATGATTGCATACATGTCAGTAAAAGTATAAGACTATAAGGAGGAAGGATGCACATTGAATTATTGCTAGTGTTCTCCCTTAAAAGGGAAGAGAGGAGTAAGAACATACCTGAGGAGGAGATAAAGAGACTTCAACCTTGTTTATTTATTTGATAAACATTATGGAATGAAATATAAACATTTTAAAATTAAATATCATCTTCACCATTATTACTTTCCCATTATACCTAAGCCTCATATTTTTCCTTATTATCTTAGAATAGTGGTTTTCAAAATTTAGTGTGAATCAGAATCTCCTGGAGGGTTTTTTATTTTTTATTTTAATTAATTAATGGGGTGACACTGATTAATAAAATTATACAGGTTGTAGATGCACAATTCTACAATACAACATCTATACACTGTATATGGTGTCCACCATCCCAAGTCAAGTCTCCATCCATAACCATTTATCCCCTTTGCATCCTCCTCCTCCACCTCTCTTCCTTACTGTGTCCATGTGTCTTTTCTCTTTTTTTTTTCTCTTTAACTAAATCCCTCCTCCACCATCCCCACCCACCCAGACTTACTCCTCCTTCCTCTGCAGCTGTCAGCCTGTTCTCTATCTATAAATCGGTCTCTTTTGCTTGTTAGTTCATTTTGTTCATTAGATTCCACATATGAGTGAAATCATATGGTATTTGTCTTTCTCTGACTGTTTATTTCACTCAGCATAATGTTCTCCAGGTCTGTCCATGCTGTCTCAAAGGATCCGATTTACTTCTTTTTCTAAGGCCAAGTAGTATTCCATTGTGTAAATGTACCACAGCTTTTTTATCCCCTCATCTACTGATGGGCCCTTGGGCTGTGTATATCTTGGCTATCTCTATATATAAAAGCCCAGTGACTGAAAAGGCAGAATGACCAGAACGACCGGTGGCTATGACGCGCACTGCAACAGCTAACCAGCCTGATCCAGGCTCTGATTTCCACCCCCTAACCCAACCGACTTGGCCCCCAATAGGCCCCCAACATCCTGATGGGGGTGGGGCCGCTGGCCAACCACCCACGGCCCCTTCCCCCTACCAGCCCAGCCCAATGGGCCCCCATCGGGGTGGCTGGCCGGACCCCACCCATGAACAAATTCATGCACTGGGTCTCTAGTTGTAAATAACACTGCAATGAACATAGACATATATTCTTTCCAATTAGTGCTTTGGGTTTCTTTGGATAAATTCCCAGAAGTGGAATCACTGGGAATCAGGCAGTTCCTTACTCTATACTGTTTTCTATAGTGGTTGTACCAATCTGCATTCCCACCAATAGTGCACAAGGGTTCCCTTTTCTCCACATCCTCACCAACACTTGTTGACTTATTGATGGTGTGAGGTGATATCTCATTGTGGTTTTAATTTGCATTTATCTGATGATTAGTGGGTTTGAGCTTCTTTTCACTTGTCTATTGGCCACCTGCATATCCTCTTTGGAGAAGTGTCTGTTCAGGTCTTTTGCCCATTTTTAAAATGGATTGTTTTTGGTGCTGAATTTTATAAGTTCTTTATACATTTTGGATATTAACCCCTTATCAGATATATCAGGGGATGTGCTCTCCTATTCAATGGGTCATTTCTTCATTTTGTTGATGGTTTCCTTTGCTCTACAAGAAACCTTTTAGTTTGATGTAGCCTCATTTGTTTATTTTTTCTTCTGTTTCCCTTGCCTGAGGAGATATATCAGAAAATATATTGCTACAAGAAATGTCCAAGATTTGAGTGCCTATGTTTTCTTCTAGGATTTTTATGGTTTCAAGTCTAACATTCAAGTCTTTAGTCTACTTTCGGTTTATTCTTGTGTATGGTGTAAGAAGGTGGTCTAGTTTCATGTCTCTGCCTTTCCTGCCAATCTCAATGTGGCTTCCTCTGTAAATCAGAGGAAGAGACTTCTCTTCAGCTAGTCTTCAGTTGTTTTTTCAAGACGATTATTCTATAATTTAGTTATAATTCCAGTTTGGTCCTGGGAAGAGGTGAATATAACTTCCACCTATTCCTCTGCTATCTTGGATCTTTAGTGTGAGGTGTGGAACCACCTTTGAGAAAAGAGTTAGATTTCCTGTGAATTGTACCCATTGTTAGGAATAAACTTCAGTGAACTCCATTCAGATATCTCCTGGAGGAATTTTTAAAACACAGATTTTTTAGATCCCTTTTCCAAATTACTGATTCAGTAGGTCTGGGGGTAGGCCCAAGAATTTGCATTTCTAACAAGTTACCAGGTTTTTCTAATGTTGTTGGTGGGGGGCCACACTTTAAAAACCAATGTCTTATAGTATTTACTAGTGAACATTCATTTAAGTTGCCTAAGGACAGAGATTTTAACTAATTAATCTTTGTAGCACCCACCTAGCAAATAGGCTATTAATAAATATTTGTAAATTGAAAAAGGTTGTCATTAAAAAAAAAAAACCCCACACACTCACAAACATACACTGTCTTCAGTATAACTACTCAATAGCATGCAACATAAATAATGCATTCATGGTAATAATTTGACAATTTTAGAAAAGCAAATAAATGTTACCTAAGAAGGTAGACATTCTTCAGGGAAGGCCTCAAGGTATGGTCAACAGTGTCTTGTCTTTGGTAGGATGTCATTCTCAAGTCAGAGGATTTAAGGAGGAGTTCGCAGGGAAGCCCAAAGTTAAGAAAGTAGACAAAAACTAGGACAGTGGATCAGAATACTGCAGTGGTTTCATCATGTAATACCTACTCACACCTCTTACCTATGTTCCCCTGAGAAGACCCAGAAACACTCTCTCTATGGAGGCTATGAATGGCAAGACCTACAAAGAGCTCTGAGGAGCTCACACAGCCTCTTCTTTGCAGGCCAGGAATGACAGTGAGAATTGTTGCCTGAATGGACTTCTTGAACTCAGGGGTATGATGGGATCCTGAACTATTAGAACCGAAGTGGTGGGGCATAGTCTCCAGATATGAGGTGGGTGTGCTTACATGACAACCAGCAGAGGGAAAGCAGAGAGCAAAGGGGCTTGACCCACAGAGATATTCAGCATTGTTTAATTTATTGTGGTGTTCCTAAAATGGAAAAGGACAGGCAGCTTTATTTAATTCTTCAGAAGAGCTTATCTTAATTTTAAGTGCTGCCATGTAAGCTACCTGTGGCTTTGGTCAAGTTACTTATATACCTTGCACATCAGTTTTTACATTTGTAAAATGTGAAGTATAAATTCTTGCCTGATGCCTAGTTTATGAATTATAAAATGTATAAAGATCCAATGAGGTAACAGCTGTAGGACACTTTAATAAACTAGAAAGTATAAACAAATGTAAGCATTTCTCATTTTCTTTATTATCAACAGTATTTGTAAAGAATCTAGTATAGGCTTGTTATATAATGGAGTTTCAAAAAGATATAAAGTTTACTAAAGTCTAGTTTTTTTCCTCTAAGAAATTTTATCTTACTGGGAAAATTGGAATAAACATAAATATATAAATAGCTACAGATATATAAACAAAGGCATAACCATATGATCATACATGTGTGCATACACACACATATGCACATACTATTAAGAATACATGGTAGCACTAAGCATGGTATAAGAAAGCCTTAGGTTAAAGAAAAATCTATCTACTTTTTTAAAAATACAGAGAATTTATTGGATTATACACATGAAAAGTACAGAGGTAAAAATCTTCTTGTTGTTGTTGTTTGGGACAAGCTTAATATTGTACTTCATTGAGGCCACCAAAGCCCCAGCTTCCTTATGTCTCTCCATCCGCCCTCTGCAGCACAGGTCTTCAGACTGCACTCACAGTCTCAACATGGTTGGCAAAACCTTCCATACTTCTCTTCCACAATCGGCAAGAAAAAGATGTCCCAGCAGTACCCCCAAGTTCCTAAGGTTTACTATAATTTGCCATGTTCCCAGCCATGAACCAGTCCCTATACTCAGGGAATGGGATATTCTGAATGGCTTACTCCATTCCAGTATTAATCCTGGACTGGAAGTGGAGGTAGTCTCATTCCTATCACATGGCTGAGATGGCACAGAGGGGTGTTTTACCAGAAGTAATTCAGAATGCTGCTGTCAAAGAGGGAAAAGGTACAGGAAAAGAAGAACTGAGCAGAAAAACAGGAGGAGAAAAAAAGGAGAACAGCAGCAACAGCATCAGACATCTGCCCAGTGTAATGTGCACCCCCCCCACTGGGGATGTGCCTGCAACCAAGGTACATGCCCTTGACTGGAATCGAACCTGGGACCCTTGAGTCCGCAGGCCAACGCTCTATCCACTGAGCCAAACCAGTTCTGGCCTAGTTAAAATATTTAAATCTTGACTCTCATAATGCGCATTTGATAGTCAAATACATTGTAATGCTGAGGTAGCAATTCTAGGGTAGTTTAATGTTTTCTTCATAAAGTGTGCCATCTGACCTTAAAGCAGCATGGGAACTGAAAATGTACTTTTATATATTTTTATACAGGAAAGATAGAATTAAACAGCAATTAACTTGGAATGAATTATCCTTCTTCACTGTTTGAACTCTAGTTTAAAAGCCTGCATTTCTTTGAAATACTGTTTATTTTAATGGAATCATTGAATATCTGGATAACAATTTCATCATTTTAATTGACCATATTCCAGAGACATGTGAAGCTAATAGGAATAAGATGACTACTTAATGTGACCTAGAACATTTATCGGAGACCCTAAGAGGTACATCAACATCAGTGGCATAAAAGCCTACTTAATAAAAGTTGACCTCATTTGTACATTTCAGTGAAAATTCTCAGGTCTCTAAATCTCAGCCTCAGGCCAACTTTTCTCAGGATATTCCTACAAGGCCAATAGATTTGTAATTGCTTCAAGCTAAAAATGCCTATAGACTAGCTTGTAATAAAACCTGTGTGGATGGGATTGAGTGGGAAAAGGAGTGCTTAACATCTGAAATGATTAACTTTATTCATTTATTTGTTTGTTTATTCATTCATTTAGCAAAACTAAAACAATGTTATTGGGTATGCAAAAAGAAAGATTATAAACAGTTCCTTGGCAATAGTGCCCCTAATGAAGTTTCAAAATTAAATCCCAATCTCAGAGCCTAAAGCCATTTCTTCTCTGACAATAGAAGAGTATTAATAACCATTTGTATGATATATAGAGGAGCTAAGTTATACTCTGGAGCTGATATGCTCTTAATTTACTCAGCAAGGTATAATGAACTCATCTTTCCTCCCTAAGATACAGGGAGGAGAGCACTGGATTGAAAAGCAGATGACCTGGTTCCAACTCCACCACTCAGCAGGTGGTGACATCTTGGGCAAGTTGTTTAACCCCTCTGATTTCCAGCCTAGATTATGTTGTAGAAGTATATACTATGTCATTATACTTATTCATATAACTTATTTATTCCATCCAAAATAAAATTACTTAGACTTCCAAACCATAATTTAAAAACTAATAAGGAGAATAATTCTGAGGGGAAAAAAGATTCTGTACAACCCCCCATTATAACATTTGGTCCTTTTTAATGAATCTTACCTATTAGACCTAGTTCCCTGAAAGCAGAGACTTTATCATACAAACTTTGTTTCCAGTCTCCAGCAAGTCCTTGACCCTGAGGACATACTAGGTAATGAGAAATTGAACACCTGAAATTAAGGCACTCGCTCTCACTCAAGAACTGAAGGTGGTCATTGAGGTATCCTTGGTCCTGTGGGTGTGAATCATGACTTCTCTGATGACCACGACCCAGGAACAACTCCATCTCCTTAGTATGGGAGTCCATCTGCTTGCTTGGACAGCCCCTTTCCCTCCAAGACAGAATCATTCTTTGTTTCTTGGGTCTAATTTAGTAAAGACTGTCCCTCTTGAGTTACTTTTCTTCAATCAATATTTTCACTGTGTTTTTTTTCTAATGTCTTTCTATAACAATATATTTTGTATCAATTGTCTTATTCTCCCTCAAATGCAGACCATTTGTTTAGTGGAAGGTGAAGTTCCAAGGACAAAATTAGTATTCACATCAGACAAATGAAATATATCAATTATCTAGAAGGGCAAATTTCAGGTGGAGCAAATGGTAAAATAATAAAAACAACCCTGGGGTAGAAGAGGGGAACTTAGGCTTTGTCTAGACTTTGCATCAATTTACTAGGTGTCTTGTGCAGATAACTTCATCTCTCCTTATGTCAGTCTCTGGTAAAATGAATAGTGAGGATGAGATGATGTCTGAGTCCTTTCCCATGTCTGATATTCAGAATTAAAGGTATATTTCATGTCACCATAAAACAGAAGTATCTTTATAGTGAGAATAGTTTGCTGTAGGGCTAAAAATTGATCCTGCTTGGTGGACAGTTAAGCAAGACCTGTCAGAAAAATTTGTAAGGTAAGAAAACTAGACTGATTGAAGCTTCCAAAATGAGCATGATAATCACATGTTTCAGTGGTTAATAAAATCATAACCATGGGCTGTTCTGTCTGGTGTCACACCAGTATCACATAAAATAGCACTAATGCCATTCTCCTGTGCCAACTAAAGCATTAAGAATTGTTGCTGCCTAGTAAAGAGAGATTTGTTTCACTGGGGACTGCAAGCTCATGAATCATTCATTCATTCTTTAAAGAACACTGAGAACCTACTATGTGTAAGACACTGTATGTGATACTAAATGGACAAGACATCTTCCTATTCACTGGAAGTTCACAAATACTCTTTTACATATATTCATGCAATTATGAACAGTAGCAAGCGACAAGTAAGCACCATGGAAGAGATGGAGATTAAATACTGAGAGAAGGGAAGCATCCCAAGTGAGGACATAAAGATAGAATTTTATGGATCAAGAATCACATAAAATACATATTGAAGGCTGGGTTACATTTGAACTTATGGGAATAACAAGAAATCACAAAGACAAAGAAAGAGAAGCTATAATGCACGGCACATGTGAGAAAAAATAAACACCACTTATCGAACGTAGTAAGAATGTTAGATACATGGCCTCAATAAATCCTTATAAATCTAAGGAATCAATTCTATTAGCATGCTCATTTTCAGATGGAGAAACTAAGGCCCAGAACAGAAGACACCTTGTTCAAGCTCTCCCATTAAATTAAATACCAAGTTGTTCAGGATTGCTGAAGCCTGTGATTGTGTCAGAGAAGAAAAAAAATATATAATCTGAAAGGTTTATTATGGTTAGATGTCAGTGAATCAAATTTAGGAGGAAGACAAATGAACTAAATGGGAAGTAAAAAGTGCAACCTTCTGGGTATTAAAAAAACTCTATGCTTCATATATTTACTTAAATGGTCAAAAATCAGCACTCCTCTAGCATGTTGAAGCACATAATAGCATTACATATGGAAAGGATATAAGTCCCCTTGCTAACACAACCCTCTACTTATGAAGGAGATAAAACTGACGATAAAAGATAACCCTGATCAGATGTTTTATTTACTTTAAGCTTTAAATAAAGAATAAATAAATCAAAAAATGGGCAATGAACCTAAATAGATATTTTTTGAAAGAGGACATACAGAAGGCCAAGAGACATACAAAAACATGCTCAAAGCCACTGGGGTCATCTGAGAAATGCAAATCAAAATAAAAATGAGGTACCATCTCACACCTGTCAGAATGGTTGTCATCAACAAATGACAAGTACTGGTGAGGACGTAGAGAAAAAGGAACCCTCGTGCACTGCTGGTGGGAATGCAGACTGGTGCAGCCACTATGGAGAACAGTATGGAGTAACCTCAAAAAAACAAAAAATGGAATTCCCATTTGATCCAGTGATCCCACTTCTAGGAATATATCCCAAGAAACTAGAAACACCAATCAGAAAGGATATATGCACCCCTATGTTCATAGCAGCACAATTTACCATAGCTAAGATTTGGAAACAGCCTAAGTGCCCATCAGCAGATGAGTGGGTTAAAAAACTGTGCTACATCTACTCAATGGAATACTATGCTGCTGCAAAAAGGAAGGAACTCCTACCATTTGCAGCATGAATGGACCTGGAGAGCATTATGCTAAGCAAAATAAGTCAGTCAGAGAAAGATAAGTATCACATGATCTCACTCATGTGTGGAATATAATGAACACAAACTGATGAACAAAAACAGATCCAAAACAGAGAAGGATCAGTGAGACCGTCAAACCTCAGAGGGAAGGCAGGGGAGGAGGTGGGGGAGAGGGAGAGATCAACCAAAGGACTTGTATGCATGCATTTAAGCATAACCAATGGACATGGACATTAGGGGGTGAGGGCAGGAGCTGGGGTGGGGGAACACTGAGGGGATTAGGACACATATGTAATACCTTAATCAATAAAGAAAACTTTTTTAAAAGATTAGGAATAAGTTGAAAGGCACAAGGAAGAGGGAGAGCAAGAGAGAGTTACCAGACAGAGTTTAAATCTTATTTCAAATTTGTTCTTTTGTATCTTGTGACGATGATATTGAGTAATTTGTATGCAAGAAGCTCTCCTATAATATTCTACTCTAACTACAATGGTTTATTGTTTTATAACCCTTAACCTTAAGACTATGATGCTTGTTTATTGTAGAAAATTTTATTTATTCATTGTAAGGTAGTTACAGGAAATTGAACTTTCTATCTAATATTTAACCTGATGAGTATGATGTCAATGCTCTTGTTTTATTTAAAGCAACTGGCAGGACAAGAATGCTAGAGCTTCTTGGCATTTGGGAAAAGTATTTTATTTTATTTAACTTTATTTTATTGTTGACACTATTACAGATGTCCCCATTTTCCCTCCCTTTTCCCACCTCCATCCAACCCCCATGGAAAAAGTATTTTTGAGTTTTTTCTCCTTTACAGAAGTTATACAAGAAAAACAAATGCTTGTTATAGCAGAAAACATTTTCTAAATCTTTATTTATTAAATTGTTTGGGGTGACGTTGGTCAACATGAACATGTAGGTTTCAGGTGTGGATTTCTATGTTATAAGATCTGTATATTGCACTGGTGTCCACCGCCTAAAGTCAAATCTTTTCCTGTCACCTTATATTAGTAACCCCTGCCCCCCGAAAACATTTTTAAAACACAACGGAGCCCTGGTCGGTGTGGCTTAGTTGTTGGGCGTCATCTCATGAACTGAAAGGTTGTGGGGCTTGATTCTCGTTAGGGGGCGTGCATGAGGTAGCTGATCACTTTCACATTGATGGTTCTCTCTCTCTCTCTCTCTCTCTCTCTCTCTCTCTCAAAGTCAATAAAAATCTTTTTTAAAAAATAAAATAAAATAAACAATGGAGAATTTTTTTAAAAAAAGGGAATAAATATATATGTGTGCACATGACTACATAATTCTTGCCAGTTATTCCCATACTACTATTGGGAACTGACAACTAAAGATGACACTAAACCTTAAACCCCCTTCCCTGTCACTCATACAATCTATGCACTGCTCAGAAAACAATTAAGTTGTGTTCCCTTCTGTGCTTTAATCATAATAATGTGATTCTATAACTCCACTGAGTTGCTTGGTAACCAGATGTACATAAGGCATTTAACACAGACACATCCTCTAAGTGAATACTCATTAATTCCCTCCTGAATGTATTGTAAATAAAAGATGCACCGGAACCTCAAAGGCTGTTCTGTTTTCATAAAGATTAGTAAAGTGGCTTGAGTTTTCTCCTGTTTGTTCAGGAATTAAATTCAATGAAGCAATATTCATTGTAAAAACGTGTATTATTTAACACAAATATTTTCTATGAAATATAAAGTTTCTCTTAGATGTTTATATGCTGCCATCCGTAAGCTCATAGTATACAGATTTATACTGAGTTTATGTACTTATATTTGGTTTATTATTCTAGCAGCTATTCAGGAGGTGATAGCTAAAACACACATCCTCAGTGGGATATCTATTTAAGGTCCCTGTGAGTTAAATTAGCTAT
The DNA here is from genome assembly GCF_000412655.1 of Myotis brandtii. Classification (NCBI taxonomy): domain Eukaryota; kingdom Metazoa; phylum Chordata; class Mammalia; order Chiroptera; family Vespertilionidae; genus Myotis; species Myotis brandtii. The sequence goes on along the minus strand of NW_005368456.1, from coordinate 1,273,932 downwards.
CGTTTTATCTCTACCTTTTACAGTACCCTTAAATATATTATAATGCTAATAATAATAGCTAGCATGTGCTGAATGTTATTATTGTTTCATTTTTATTTGGCTCTCATTTTGATAAAATCAAAAGAAGACTTGGATCTCTCCTTCAGTTACTCTGGGATTATTATAATGTGTTCCAATAACTTCGACAGTGTAGCATTCCCTGGGGTGACAAGCACATATTTTTATTGCGACCCATGGTATTCTAATGCTGGAATTTTACAGTAAAAGTGATATGGATCTTACTTTTAGACAGAGGCAATCATTTAACCGTGTTCACTTAGGATTGTTTTTGACAAAGAGGATTGTGATATGTCTCTAAATGTCCTAAGACTGGAAACAAATTTTAAAGCCTAAGAATGTTATTTTAGCTATTTAAGCCAGCTTCTTTCCTCTAAATGGTTTTTTCTTCCGATTTTGTATATATTATATTTTTTACATTTCAGCCTGGTAAATAGTTGGACATTTCAGCCTGCCTACCCATAAATACTAATATTCTTTTACACATATAATTTTAATTATATTTAATATGTAATTGATGCTTGTGACAGCCCCTTCCCATAACTATTATTGGATTAAAATGATCATTCATAGAGTTTTCTGAAATTATGTAAATTTGAAGTCACCCAAACTATGAGGGTTACCATTTAAAACATAACCTTTATTACCACAGGGAATTTTAAATAGTGTGTCTTTGAGAGTTGGAGTGCATAGTTCCAATAACTCAACTGAAATAATGATGGAAGTTAATCATGTATTCTTGAACAGAAAGGTTTACTCAATAAGAAATCAAATTCTTGCTTTTCATAATTTCATCATAATTTTATTTTGTATTTATTTACACTCATCAATTTCTACTGTGAGGGTCTTTATGAGTATTGGGGGAACTAAGGAAGAGAGATGGGGTTTGAAGGAGAGGAATCAGAGGTCATATATGGACGGCAATTATTAATAGAGCTAACAGGATGTGAAAGTCTTCCAGAAGAAATTCTTGCAGCCAGCTTTGCGTTCTCGGGGTGCCATGGCCGGGTTCGAGTTAGTGGATCTCTGCAGCTCCAGCCTCATTTCATCCTGGTCAGCAGCCTGGGACAAATCTTCAGGTTCCAGGGCATCATTCTCTGTCTGGTTGGGTTCAGACAGCAGCTCTGCCAAGAAGTACTTGGCTAGTTCCTGTATGGGGTGGAGGGGAGAGAGATAGAGAGAATGAGCAGGAGGCGGATGGAAAAGAAGAAATGAAAAAGCCTAGTTTGGGGAGCAGATACAGCTCCACCCAAAACCCAATTTTCACAGTTGTGCCTCTCTGTCACTTAAAATCATTAAGGATATAAAAATAAGGGTAGTTACTATAATCACCAATTACACAAAGAGGCTTGAAAAATCAAATGTTTCTGCAAGTTTTCTGTCTCTGTAGGCTTCAAACACGCATAGAGAGAAAAAACAGATCTTTAAAGCAGTTTTGCAAAGATAAACATGTGCCAACAGTTTGTTAAACTCAATTTTCACATCATGAACTACAAACTGATCACGTTCACTAAGTCACTGTGGGGAATGAGACCTTTCAGAATCTTAAACATATTGTGTTCCGTCTGTAGAATGCCCATTAGCCCTCGGTCCACTGCATGGGAGGGAGGTATTGCTTAGGATGGTAGCAGCGACAGAAGTGCGCTCTTTCAGCACCTGGGTCAGCGCCTCCCGTGGTCAGCACCCAGGATAGATGCCATCATACCTTCCAGCTCAATTACCCAGGTCTCAGAATTTTCTTGAATGCAAAGAACTCACCTGTGACAGACGGCGCTGATTAGGGGGAAAAGAGGTAAGAGGGGATTCTGGACTTTGAAAGTTTTCCTAAGAGCTTTGGGAGCTGAGGGACCCAGAAAAGCACCAAAACTCTTCAGGAGCACCTCTTAAATCCACCCAAGGGGACTGGGGAGAGCCTAAGAGAAGGGTAGAGTTTCTGGAGAGGGGAAAGAAAACGTCGAGGGAGTCTCCTTACCTGCTTCCCTGCGGCAGCAGCCAGGGATTTCTGCAGAAACTGACGGAGTCGGGGATCCGAGGGCGCGCCGGTGACACCGTTCAAAGCCAGGACGATGGAGAGCGCGGCCAGCGCGCACTGGAGGCGGCAGGACAGCATCTCCGCGGCGCCTGGGAAGCCAAGCTAAAGCGCGGTTGGTCAAACTCTAGGAGCGGATCTGCAGGCTGCAGCGAAGGCTCTGAACCTTGCGGCTCCTAAAGCGGCTTGTGTGCTCTCCACCGTCTCCCCGCTTTTTAAACTCTCTCTCTGACGTCAGACTAGGAGGCGCCCCCAGATCTCACTAGCGCTTTTACGCACAATTAGCCTCGTGAAATCAATCACAGAAGTGAGAGGAGGCTACACAATCCAAAGTCTCTTACTTTAAAAAAAATCTTGCACACCCACGGGCCCACAGGATTTCACACATGTCACACCATCTACAGTCTTCTATATTCTACGCACATACACATTCCATAATTTCACTCACACACGTACATGTGCACTCAATTACACACAGAAGCTCAAACACAGCCAAAAAGACAAGTGCACTACCACCCAGGCTGCATACACATAAATGTACACAGACCACTCTTCTGTCCTTATACTCAAACATGTTAGGACGGCTAAACAAATGCAGAAGTGTATGAGGGTGCCAAGTGGAGATTCAGAATTATTCCTCTAAGAATTAATTTAAGAATAGAATTTGGATGTTAGAAAGACTCGATCATCTCTTTCTCCATTATCTCCGTAAAAAGTCTTGTAGATTACACTTTAATGGGCTATAAAAGAACTGCACCTTCCCTCTAATGGAAAAATTACCTTTGGCTCACCCTCCATCCCTCTTTCTCAGTAGCTGAGAAGCTTCTAGTCTAACCTGTCTTCCTATTGTGACAAAAAGAAAAAGAAAAACACAAAAAAATGAGATTAACTTCATTTTGGTGCCTAGAAACTTGAAGATGGAAAACAATCTCAGAAACCATCTATTAAACCTTGGTGTTTGGGTCACTGAACCTAGAAGTGGGCAGTGAAGTGCTCTGGAGTCTGGATCACATACTGCACAGTTGGCCAGACCTCCACATTCCAAGGCCAGGGTTCTTTTCACTCAGCTCTGAGTTTTCTAACCGATTCCTGGCCAGTAGGAGCAGTTTTAGGTCAGGGACCACCCCCAGTCTGGACCTGCAAAAGTCCAGGGATGCCCTGCACATCTGTGACCATTACTATGTGTCTACTAGTATGTGTGGGGAAAGGATCAGCTGAGCTTAGTTAGACCTAGCAGTCCCCTGCTCCCTACATTCATCAAAGGGAAGTTTAAGACATGCTGTTTCATATAACTTATTGATCCTCCCAATAAAGTCTAGTACCCACCCGGCACCACATGGTTATTACAATATTATTGACTACATTCCCTATGCTGTACTTTACATCCCTGTGACTGTTTTGTGACTACCAATTTGTACTTCTTAAACCTTTCATCTTTTTTTTAAGCCACTAATGCTGTACACCTGAAACTAATATAAAATAATATGGAATATCAACTACAATTGAAAAACAAAATTAAGAAAGAAAGGCTATTTTAGAATTCTGACCCTGGTTAAATGTTTGCTGTTCAGATCTGTGTCCTGACAGTTATTATTTTTATTTTTTTCAAATCATTCCTTATCAAGGAAGGGCTAGATAATGTCCTGGCATGAACTAGGGATCCCTGCAGGCTGACATTTCATGACTTTCAAGCTCATAAAAAACTAAAACATGTGTGTTTCCGGAAACAAAAATAAAGCAAAGAACTTGGCCAATGCTTTCACCAGCCATGCATCATGTATGCATTCTCAATACTTAGACCAAAACCATAATGTTGATATGCAGGAGAGGTGGGGTGGGGGGTTGTCCTCAATGGCTTGAATAATTGTCACCATTTCCTTCTGTGTCTGTAAGCCAAAGCAATGGGAGAATGCACAGGATGGAGTGCTAGAGCATCCAGGGCTTGGCAAGTCTAGGCAGGGCTAAGCACCAGTGGGGCACTAAAAGTCACTCACATGTGTTGGAATAGTCTGGGAGAGCAATGACTCTGTGGCTGATGATCCCAACCTAGGGGATACATGTTATTTTCTCTTTATATTCTGGAACTTCCTTGGCTCCAATTGGAGACTCAGAGTCTAGTTATATCAACCCAACTATCCCAAGGCACCTCCAAATGATCTCATACCTCCTCCACCCAGAACTTGGCCCTAGGCAGCCCCACTGACTAGAGAGGGAAAGTTTTCCTAAAATAGCAGCCAGCCAAGGAGCAAAGAACAGCCCTACTCTCTTGCTCAGTGCTCTGGGATCTCTTCAACCTCCCTGCCTGGACTCCTGCTCCTCTCCTTCCAGATCCTCCTCCTCCTCTACCCGTTCGACTCTTTCCTCTTTCTCCCTTTCCCTAACCTTTCTCTGGATTTCTCTTTCAGAATCTTCCTTATCCAATCCTTCTTTTGTTGTCTCTCCCCATTTCCTGTCCTCAATTCTCTTTGTTGTTCTCCCCTCTCCCCATAATTTTCTGACTTCAGTGTGGTTTCATCTGGCTCTTCCTGCCTTCTTTGCATCACTCATTTTCTTCCTACCCTGCTTAGTCAATACTTGCCTCAGTCCCTGCATCTAGGCTCTTCCTCTTTCACCTCTCTCCTTCTCACCTGCTTACCACAAGAATTACTCATGATCTCCAGCTATTTAAGTCCTTACTTGGGAACACTGAGGTCTGGGTTTCTTGCCTCCTGCCCCTGCTGAAGTGCTAACTAAGGCTGTGGATGACAAGACTTCTGCATTTGGTTTTTGTTTTATAATCCTGGCATTGTTAGGAGTCTAAGGACCACTTAAGAGAGAAGTAGCAGGACAAAAGGTGGCATGAATTCTTCCTTAAACCCCCCATGGCCAAGTTTTGCATAAAAGTTGATTTGGCACAAAGGTACTTCAAACTTCCCGAACCTGATCCCTCTGCAGACAACCCCCAACATCTCCCTCCCAAGTCCCAATGGTTGAGAGGGGGAGTCGATTTTTGACTCTACTTAGAACCCTACTTCCCAGACCTTAGTCACCAGGAGTCACCTTCCCCCATTCTTATGCAGCCCCTTTCCCATGTGCACATCAGGGCTTGCTAAACCCTTCCCTCACAGAAGAGGAAATAGAAGTCCTGAGAGCCTAAGTGCCTTGCACAAGGCACACAGGCAGGAAGTAGCAAGATCAGAGGGAGGATGTTCTTCCAGTTTAGCACCTTTCACGCTCCCCTGACTCAGAGATGCCTGAGACACCTGGCTGAGCAGCCTGCATCCAGGATACAAGTATCTCTAGAAGGCATCCAGGCCTCTCTCATGTGCAGCTCTTCTGGCCAGAATAGGATTGGCCACCTCCTGTGAAATGTACATGTGGGTGACTACCTCCCTATATGAGTAGAAACTCATTTTAATGAGAAACAGTAAAATCTTCTGAGCAGAGTCAGATGTTCAATATTAAGCAATGCAGGGAGTAGAAAGTGTCTGTACTGGGAGTTGAAAGACCTGGATTCTAGTTCTGACTCTGCCACAATCCAACTGCGGGACTCCCTCTCTGGGCCTTAGTTTCCAGTCTGAAAAATCAAAGGTTTGATAGGTAACCTTTGTGGTTTCTTCCAGCCCCGATAATCAGAGTTTAAATTTGAGAAAATAAAGGGGCAAACTAGAGTGTATTGTAATGTTAAATGCTGTTTCTTTCTTAAAATAAGGATTCTATGTTAGAAAAGTTCCTGGTTGGGAAAGTATGAAGTGCCTTTATACTAAAGCAAATAGTTGGGCCATGGGTGTTTAAGGCACTTAATACCTTCCCAACCAGGGCCTGTTTCCTTGGAAGAGGAGGTGGCTTGTGATTGTTATTGGGCACCTATTCTTCAGACTAGTTCAGACAAGAGAAGAATGGTGTTTGGGGCTGGAGTGGTAGGAAGGAAGTGAAGACTGATTAGGTTTGAAGTTTATTTTGAAAGAGTTGAAAGAACATTCTGATGGCTTCTTAGAATATTGACTTAAAAAAATGAGAAAAATTGGTAACATTCTCTAAAATGGACTTTTTAGACTTCCTGGACTTTTTTGCAAGTGGAAAACCTTTTTATTTCCCAGTCAGAAGAAAGTGAAAATTACAGGCTGTGGAGAGAAGAAACATGGAAAGTGGAAAGAGCCCTGGACTGGATCTCTGAGCCCTAGACTTAAGTGCTCAGTTTTCTCCTGTTTAAAATAGGCCTGAACCCTTGCTTTTGTAAAAATATGATTTAAGAGCCATATCAGACAGTGTACATGAAAGTTCTTGGTAACTCATAAAACATGATAACAAGTAAAAGGACTGGTTTTATTATTGCTGTTTAGGTGGAGGCAGCCAGCCAAAGCCAAGGGGTAAATGTTCAATGAGCCAGCCGTTGGGAGCTGGAATGTCCCTGCTGATGCTCTGAGCTGGCTAGGAAGGCAGGCCTTCCTCATACTGGGGACATGTAGGGTGTGATTTGAAGGTCCAGGAAGATCTCCGCCATAGAAGTGCAGCAGATGGGCGCTGATGTTTATCAACTAGAAAATAGTCTCTTCTCTTTTATGTACTTTTTCTTGGAGATATAGCACATTAAAACTTGGAAGCTATTAACACTTTAGTGTGACTTCATTTGTTGAATTGTCTTCCATATTTATATCTGGCTAAAGAAAATCTAACATTTACTTAAGGTTTGACTTAAGTAAAGTTGGGAGCAAGAGATAAATTTGGAGTAAGTGACCCACCCAGTAGGGGGAAGACTTTTTGGTGAATGTTGTTGGGGATGAGGGCAGGCTATGGTGAGCATGTGGACTTCCTGCTGAATGACAGGAGCCTGACAATACTATAGAGATCTTTCCTTCTACAACAACTCTACTACTATGGAGCACAAAATGAAAACTTGTAATCCTCACCCAGTTGGTGTGGCTCAGTGGCTGAGCACCAACCAGTGAACCAGGAGGTCATGGTTCGATTCCAAGCCCACATGCCCGGGTTGTGGGCTTTATCACCAGTAGGAGGTGTGTTCAGATGTGTGTCTTTTGTGCCCCTAGCAGAGATCTTCATAGATTATAGTTCTGTGCCTTATAAGTCTATATGTCTCATCTATGAGAGATTCACTGAGCAGAAAGCTTGTCTCAGCCATGTTTGTATCTTTCTCAGAGACCATAAAAACATGAAGCACAGAGTAGTTGCTGAAAAATAATGGTTGGGTTGGACACAAACTTCTCTCTTCTTCTATGTGAGGTTTCTGGATTCTGTGAGTAGGACAAACATCGTACGCTTCTGGTAACAGAGGACTGTATCATTTGACCTCTAACCCTAAGTAGCTGATACATTTAGGAACACATATCTATTGATCCTTTAGTCATCTCTGAGTTTCAGAAAGAAGACCCTAAACATTGTTCAGTGTCATTGTTCCTACGTGCTAACTGAAGTGGTCATATCAATATGCTAATATAACACTGGAAGGACTAGGGAGGACATATCCATCAACCACAGCAGTAAGCACATGCCCATAGTGCACGATAGAAGTGAATAACAATGTTAACTCACCTCTTTGTAGTGTTTCACATTTGTTGAAGTGTGTTGATATCAACTGGACAAGGGAATGAAGGCCCCAGGTTATGTAGTAGTGTGTAGCTGGGCTGATGTCAGAGCCCTTTCTGCCACTCCAATATTTACTCTCTCACCAGACATAGGTTAGGAAACTTTTCCCCTAATTCTCTCTTAGTTTCCCTTTCTCTTTGTGGGTCCATTAGTCTCCCATAAGCACCCCACTTGTTTATCTATGACTTCTGCTCAGGGGTCCTCAGTGAACTGAAACTGAGCTGTGCTCTGCCCCACTGTGTCATCCAGAGAACATCGCCCAGGTATGTTTATTTACTTGCCTCCTAAAAACAATAAGGATATTTCCTCATCAAGGGGGAGGACAATCTGTGCAAAGGCCCTGAGGTGGAAGCATGCCTGGTACAATCAAACATCAACAATAAGGCAAGAGAACCAGAACAGATTGGGTGAATCAGAGAAGGCTAAGAGATGGGGCCAGTAAAGCAGCCAGGAGCCAGACATAGCCCCTCAAAGGCTGTGGTAAGAAAAACATTGAAATTTTTTGAGCAAGGAATTGACCTGATTTGTTAAATCTGAGGTATGAAATCTGAGGTCTTCCATGAGCTTTCCTAGGGCAGCTGGCAGGAGAGAAGTTGTCTTGACCAGCTGGGTCTAGCAAAATAGGGCCAGAAACCAATGGTCCTGTCCCCTGAACAGTGCAGAACAAATGGCAAAGTTCCTCTTTAGGGGATCCTGAGACCTCCACTTTGAAATGGAATGATAGAGACTACAATCACAGAAATGCCCTGTGAAGTGAACGTATCCCTACAACTACTTCAATTCCCCTGCACTCAAACCTCTTAGGATTAATCTAGACTTCTGGGTCTTAACCCTGGCTCTACACCAGGATTGCCTAGGAAACATTTTAAAAGCATAGGTGTCTGGGCCCCAGTGCAAAGATTCTGATGCATAAGCTTGTATCTCCTCTTCTCTCTTCCTTGATCTTATCCTCATCATCTCTCTCACGTTTCCTTTCATTTTCTGGTTCATGTCTTCTTCTCTTATTTAACCCCAACTCTCCTTTTTTTCCCATCCCACCCTTGACTTGAGCACAACAGACTTAATTCTGCTACATCGCCTCTCCTGATGTTACCCCCAGAGTTGAGGGCAGAGATAGGACTGGGGCCAGCAGGGGATCCATCCACAGACCAGAGCCTTCAAAATCATCGAGTCCCACCCATCCAGTTACATATGGGAAAACTGAAGTCAAGAGAAGGGAAGGGATTCAAGGAACTTTACAGCACACGAGTGTCACAGAAAGAATAAACACAGAACTGAGAAAATCAGAGACCCTCCATACATTCTTTCCCTGGCACAAGTGCACTGTGACGTTCCTTGAATTTCTTCTAGCCTAGTTGTTGATATCATGTAACAAGATGGTCCTGTCCAGTCCTCTATGTACCTCACAATTAGCTTGCAGCAAAACCTCACTCCCTGACGAAAGCTTTGGGGATTAACATTCAGGCCTTCTGGCTTCCTTTCTCCATCCATTTCTGGTTGTGCATTTTCTAATCCCATGAAACAAGCGGACCGGCTCCTCCTGGCGGTGACTGCCTGTGGCTGCATCAGCACACAGGGCAGGTTGCTGTTGTTAAACTGAACTCTCTTGCCCTCTGCTGGCTAGATTGTAGAAGACGACTTCAGCTGAAATTTTAGGGCAGGATTTTATTCATTTCTTCATTTATTCGGCCAACTCTTTAAAAGCAGCCACTATGCAGAGAACACTGTGCTTGGTGCTGGAGTTGCAAAGAAGTGTGCAAAAAATATTCTCTTCCTGCAAACATTCTAATATTGAACACTTCGGGCCAAATGCTGTGCTGGGAATTAAAAAATGAACAAAATTCAACCGTTGGCTTCAAAAAGAAGTGATCTGGTAAATTACACAGAACTTTATCTGCGCCATAGGATCAAATAATTAGCACTAAAAGGGGCCGCAAACACCTTCTAACCAAATTATAGACGTCCCCAATTAGGTCTAGAAGCCCCTGCTCACAGGCCTCAGGGACTATCAAGATGGGGGAGGAAGCAAGTTATAGGGATTCTGTTTCATTGAACAGGATTCTGCCACAAAGTTTCAGAAGAACAAAGGGATTGGAGGGAAAATACAATTCAAAACGTGCAGTCTAAAACAAAAGGTTCTCTTACCTGTAACCTGAATGCCCTCCAGCCTCAGGAACCTTTCCTTTCATTCTCTGAGTCATGTCTTCTTTGCTCACCTAACTCCAACTCTCCTTTTTTCCCCATCCCACCTTTTACTTGAGTACAAAGGTCTTAAGTCTGCTCCATTGCCTCTCCTGATATTACCCACAGAGTTGTGGGCAGAGACAGGACTGGGGCCAGCAGGGGACCCACTGATGTCACATTTGTGGCTGGTCTCAGAGCCATCAACTTAATCACCCTTTTCACCCACATATCTATGGAACCTCACCTTTGCAAGGTCTCTCCAAGAGGGAGGAAGCTCCCAAGGGGGTCTGACGTGTGTCCAAAGCTCCTTCTTGTACCTGTTCACACCTTTGCCACAGAGCAATTATTCCCAATGCTGCGCCCAGAACCAAGGACACTTCCTTGGATCTCTGCTCTTTCCGGGATGCTATAAAGTGCCACACCAAGGCCTCTTACACCAGTGGCTTTCAAACGTTTGACCACAATTTACATAAGAAATATACTTTATGTCACAATCCAACATACGCACACACACACACCTTCCCACGTTTCTCAAAACATACATACTTTTGTTACTTGCAGTAAACTGTGGTACATTCTATTCTTTTTTTAAAATATACTTTTATTTATTTCAGAGAGGAAGGGAGAGGAAGAGAGAGGTAGATACATCAATGATGAGAGGGAATCATTGATTGTCTGCCTCCTGCACGTTGGACCGGGCCCACAACCCAGGCATGTGCCCTTGACCGAATCGAACCTGGGACCCTCCAGTCTGCAGGCCAATGCTCTATCCACTAAGCCAGACTGACTAGGACATTCTATTCTTTTTTTTTCTTTCTTGGGAATGCTGGCCATGATCTGCTAAATGAACTGTGACCCTACTGAGTCATAAACCTCACTCTGAAATGCACTGTTCTGGGCCCTGGGCCTTGTGCACTACCCTCTGCATGAACCCTTGGAGTTCCTAGGCTGCTGTGCAACCCTAGTGGGGCACTAGGTACCAGGCCCTGCCATCCCAGGTGCTGGGCTCACTTCTCCTCTCCTTTCTTTTTCTCTGCCTCCCAGCCTTTTAGAGAATCTCACTGCTGTTTTAACAGCCAGGGTTTACATGATTAAGCAACAAGGCCCCTGGCTGTTAAAACAACAGTGTTTACCAACTGCAATAATTTGAATGGCGGCCCCAAAGAGGTTTTAACCCCAGGCACCTGTGAAGGAATGCGACTTTATTTGGGGGTAGCAGGGAGAGGTCTTTGCAAATATAATTAAGTTAGGATGTCAAGATGAGATCATCCTGGATTGTCTGTGTGGGCCCTAAATCCAAAGATAAGTGTACTTACGAAAGATAGAAGAGAAGACAGAGGAGGCCGTGTGAAGAGGCAGGCAGAGATTGGAGTGATGCCACCACAAGCCAAGGAACAGCAGGATCCACCAAAAATGGGAAGTAGAAGAAGGGCAGGGGGAGAATAGAGCTTTTGGAGGAACTGTGGCCCCTAACCCTTTAATTTCAGAGTTTTGAACGACAGAACTGCAAGCAGATAATTTTCTGTTATTTGAAGCCACCAGTTTGTGGTAATTTATTATAGCATCTGTCAAAAACAAGTAGACTAGCTAACTTTTCCTAAGCTCTAAGGCAGTGGTTCTCAACCTTCCTAATGCCGCAACCCTGTAATACAGTTCCTCATGTTGTGGTGACCCCCAACCATAAAATTATTTTCATTGCTATTTCATAACTGTAATTTTGCTACTGTTATGAATTGTGATGTAAATATCTGGTATACATGATATATTTTCATTGTTACAAATTGAACATAATTAAAGCATAGTGATTAATCACAAAAACAATATGTAATTATATATGTGTTTCCCAATGGTCTTAGGCAACCCCTTTGAAAGGGTCGCCGACCCCCAAAGGGGTCGCGACCCACAGGTTGAGAACCGCTGCTCTAAGGGGACCAGATGGAGCAGGATTCCAGTCACAGTCACCCTCTACATGTGGAGCCACTCCTCCCCCTCCAAACCTCCAGTGCCTTTGCGGAGTCAGTTTCATCTGCCAGATGTTTCTTCCAAACAGTAGATTCTCCTAAGGGGCTCTAGAATTTCTTCTTGCAATTATTGCAAGACCCTATCCCGTCTCCTTCCAACATACAGAGCTTGATCAAATAAATCCCAACCATGGGCACAGTGAAATTTTTTCCCCAAAAAGTTCCTCAATTTTCACGTAATGTGTACATCAGTTTTTGAAACTGGAAACCAGGCTTAGCATGTCACTAAAAGCCCAGAGGAGTGAAATGATTTGCCCAAAGCCACACAGTGAATTAGTAGCAGGTGGGTGTTTTTCTGACTGCTAACAACATAAATATAAACAGTTTCAGGGTTTTCTCCAGCATTATGAGAAATACAATCTCTAGATAGGTAAGGCCAAACCTCCATTCCTCAGGCATATTTTGTATCCACTCAGCTTTCAACCTGTTTATAATACCATCTGCTTCATTTGCTGAAGGGAGATCACTGCTGTCTCCCTTTGATCCTAGCTCTGCACTTCTTACTCATAAAACCTTTCTGATTAATTGATGAACCAATACCATGCCTTGAGAGAAAAAAAAAAACTATTGGCTAAGCAACATTTACAGCAGGAGTCCCAGGGAAGCAGATGTCAGCTTGCGTTCCTAACAGTGCAGCTGAAAAACTGTGTTCTTAGATCCAAGGAGACATGAGGTGAGCACTAGTCCCCCCGCGCCCGCCCCCGCCCCCCTAGTCCTGAGATTATATGCCCATCTAGAATCATGACTTCCAGATCCAAATTCCCATTTTCTTCTTTAAAAGAGGCGGAACATTTCTGTTCAGATTTACTCTTCATCACTCTAGAAACTAATGGAAACCACATACGTCCTATTCTAGAAGCCACAACACACAGGAGTAGACCCATACATCTAAATAATTCGGAAACCAAGCTGTCTGCAGATTGCTTTTCATTGTAGCAATTACCTGATTATCTAGCAACTAGAGGCCCAGTGCACGAAATTCATGCAGGGTGGGTCCCTCAGCCCAGCCTGCACCCTCTCGCAATCCGGGACCCCTCAGGAGATGTCTGACTGCTGGTTTAAACCACTAACCACTCTGCCTGTCTGCCTGATCGCCTCTAACTGCTCACCTGCCTGCCTGATTGCCCCTAACTGTCTCTGCCTCAGCCCCAGCCCCATGGCTTTGTCTGGAAGGATGTCTGGAATGATGTCTGGAAGGTCGTTTGGCTGTCTCATCTAATTAGCATATTACTCTTTTATTATTATAGATAGTTTGCTTGCATGCCTGGTCCCTTACAAAAGAGGTTTTCATAGAGACTGTGTACCCACCCTGATTAACCCAGAAGATTGCCCCAAACATATAAAATCTTCACAAAATGCTGGTCAAATATTGAATGAATATAGACCCTAATGCTAATCAATGTCTTTGACTACTGTATTTTCACAAACGACTCCTAAACTTACCTTTTCTCTTATCATGTAGCCCAACCTCTTTAAATCTATTCTATATCCTATGGCCTGATTCAACTTCTAAATAAACATTTGATCACATAATTGTCTCCCTTTAAAACTCCAAATGCAAATCAGTGTCTTTTTAAAAATGTCCACACTCTTTACACAGATTTCTGAGGTTCTCAGGAATGTGGTTCCAACTTCTTCAATTTTATTTCCCACTGATACCTCACCTTTAGAAAAGGTGTGTGCTCACTGTTCCCTAAAAGGGCCATACAGTTCAGTCTCTATCAAACTACTCATCCTGTCCCATTTCTCTGCAGTTCACGCACACTCAAGTCCTCTCAAAGTCTACCCACTCCTCAGGGAATATTTCCAATTTTATATTTTCTGGAAAGAAGTTAATCCAGATATTTTAGGACCTGGAATGTATAGGATTTGGTGTGAGGCAGAGGTCTCTTTAAGAAAAAATAATACAAAATTATGAATGCAAAATTGTCTCCTATCATCATGGAGATAGCTTAATAGGGATCCATAAAACAAAAATATTGAACCTCACTGAGCACAAAGACTCCAAGGTAAGTGTGCTGAAAAACAGCCATGCAGGACTGTAAAAATACATGTTAAATGCTTCTCAACCTCAAGACATTTACAACACACCAGGAGATATAAAGATATGCTAACAACTATCATACAAGAAAGTATGAATTTATTAAGTATAGATTCAAGAAAGAGGTTGTGGGAATGTGCTGAATGATATCCTTAATTCTGTCTCTAGATATTTGAGACAGCTTCTTAAAAGATGGCATTTGGGAGTGGGGGGGAGACTTAAAGGAAGAAAATAAATAAGCTTTGGGAAAAGAATGAGAACCAGAGAATTACAGGCTTGGATATCACTGTTCTGGAGGGCAGGGAACAGCAAAAACACCTTGTGTTTGGGGAATAATCCATAGCACTCTGTGAGGGCAGCTCTAGTTGTACAGACTGATGAACTGGGAGACTGTGGCTAGGTTCAGCTCCAAGTGACCAAAAATAGGGGTGCCTTTGAAAGCAGAAAAGTTTATTTCTCACTTGCATAAAATTTCTTGTTGATTTGATTAGGTACCAAATCATTTCTATCTTGTTCTTCTGCCATGTATGATCTTGACTTCACGGTCAAAGATAGCAGCATCCATGTTGAGGGAGCAAGGTAAAAAAAAAAAAAAGAATAAAGATGAAGAGAGTACAGGACACATGGTTATTATCTGTGGGAGGCTGCATTTCCCAAAGATGGCTATAACAGTATCTCCCATTCCATATGTTCTTCTTACAATGTGCCTTTGGCATACCTCTTTTTCCAAGGCAAGGCCTTTGCCTCCTACTTATGAAACTGGGCAGATTTAGTGACTGTTCTGATTAGAATATGGTATCATTGATACTATGTGATTGTCAAACTAAGTCATAAAAGAGGTGTTAATTTTTGCTTTCCTCACTGGGATACTCATTCTTGAAGCCTTCAGCCACCAGGGCAGTCTAACTGCCCTAAGGTGGCCATGTTTTGAGGAAGCCCAACAGCCCACATGGAGAAGTGCCAGGACTATGTGGAAAAAGAGAGTTACCCAGTCAGCCCTAGATGCTTCAACTCCAGCCACTGTCTGACTGCAACTGCCTGAGAGACCCAGAATCAGAAGCACTCAGTTGAGTCCTTCCCATATTTCTGATCCACAGCAACCATGAGAGATCATAAAATGGTTACTGTTGTATTATGCCACTAGGTTTTTTGTTAAACAGCAATAGATAACCTAAATACTAATTTTTTAGGAAGTTTCCCCCCAAAATTTCACATATAACTTCTGTGTAACGTACCTTTTGGCCAGAACTTAGTCCTATAGCCATACCTAACAGCAAAGGGGTATGAGCTAAAACCCTATCACTATGGGAAAAGGGGAAAACAAATTTTAGGAGATAACTGGTCTGCCACCGCTAGGAAAGAAACTGCTTAAAGACTAGAGATATATGAATACAATGTACTAACTTTTTTAAAAAAAGACTTATTTAAAGATCACCTAATATGCATCCACATCTATATCAGCTATCTATAATAATAAAAAGCATAATATGCAAATCGACCGAACTGCCAAACAGCGGAACGAACATCCAGACAACCTTCTGGACAAAGCCGGAATTTCGAGGGCGGCCCAGGCAGCCAGGGCTGTGAGGGCAGCCGTGAACACCCACTCTTGCGTGAATTTCATGCATCCGGCCTCTAGTTTATTTATAATCATCTTGTTTTAGTAAAGATCCAAATTAATTTACAGGAGTTGATTTTTTTTAATGCAAATGAGAAGTAGTAACTTTAGGTTTGAGGTAGTAAACTCAGCCCATGTATTTACTTCCCAAACCTTCCAAACTTTCCAAATTCCACCATGGGCATTATCAAATGCAAAGCATCTTGCAAAGAGATTTGTATGTACTAGAAACCACAGATGCTGCATTCCCAAAGCACTAAGAAACATATGTATGTGTAGTGGCAGTCATGACAAGGCTGAATGTGGACCAACCTGTGGATCTCCACAGGCAAACAGAAAGTTGACCTCAGAAGTAAGAGGAAAAGACCACTTTTCTGACCAGACCAGAACACTAACATTCTGAAGCTTGGAGTAGAAGAGTATGGAGATGAGGGCAAGTGAAAGGACAGTCGATGGGAGCAAATCAATCCTACCTCTGGAACTGTACCAGGTCCCCAGACAGAGAGCATCTGGTCACTGCACTAACTTCCTGATTAAGTTTGCATGAAATATAAGGCAAGGGGATCCTGCCTCCTAAAGTCACACCTAATAAGGTATTCATGTCAGTCAGTGAGAGAAACAGTACTCTTACAACCTGATCTACAACAAACACAGCAAAGAAATTTTTTTCCCGTGCTCCCTGGGCCATGCAGGGTGGACACATCTGAGTGAGCTCACTCCCCACCCACCCTTGGCAACAAGATACCTCTTCAAGTGAAGAAAACTTTGGTAAAAAAGGAATTTTCTTTCTTCCTTTGTTTGAGACCACATAATGGTCTCAAACATTTGAAGATGCATGACATAATCTCTAATAGAACATTCCCCACTTACCTGGCTGTAAACAACAGCAAAAAATAGTCATTACGCAAGTGAAAATTTATAGTTCAAACACATGAAAACAATCTAAAGAATCAGAGTAAATGCCTCCATCTCCCCTATGGATAAATCACTACGAGAAACAATAAAACAAACAAACAAACAAAACCTTACTGACTCTAGCTTGAATTTTTTTTACCAGATTTGTGAGGTATTGCACCAATAATTTTTACATTAGATTAGACAATATAAAAGAAAATATACATTATTATGTTGATAGCATAATTTTCTCTATATAATTGCCTCAATAAATTCCAGAAAACATTGAAATAATGCCTATCAGCTTTTGAGAAGAACTCAAAGTAAAAGACTGATTAGAAGATGTAATACTCAGCCAAGTTAATTTTTTGGGGGGTGGTGGTAGTGGATAAGAACAAGAGAAAGTCATTCTGAGTCAGGCAGACCCAACTGCATACCCTTTCTGAAAATATTACTCACAAAAGTACCTCACATGAGCCCTAACCAGTTTGGCCCAGTGAATAGAGCATCGGCCTGCAGACTCAAGGGTCCCAGGTTCTATTCCAGTCAAGGGCATGTACCTTGGTTGTGGGCACATCCCCAGTAGAGAGTGTGCAGAAGGCAGCTGATCGACTTTTCTCTCTCATCAATGTTTCCCACTCTCTATCCCTCTCCCTTCCTCTCTATAAAAAATCAATTAAAATATATATTTTTTTTAAAAGTACCTCACATAAAAGAAAGTAAGTCAAAATAAAGAACTCAAAGTGGAGTGAACTGGTTAAAGATGGTGAGAAGACATCCTATATAATAAAGGCTAATATGCAAATTATCCGCTCGAGAGTTTGACCAACCAGGAGTTCAACCACTTGATATGATATGTGCTGACCACCAGGGGGTGGTGTGAAACAAAGGACTGGGTGGGGGGTGGCACAGAATGAAGGAAGGCCCCAGCTGGCAGCCGGCAGCCGGCAGCCGGGAGAAGGAAGGCCCCAATCGGCCCTGATTGCTGATCAGGCCTAGGGGCCCTACCCGTGCACAAATTTCATGCACTGGGCTTCTAGTAAACCTATAAAATGTAAGAGTTGATTCGTAAATTAATATTACAAAACATAATGCATATATCTAAAATAACTCTTGAAAGAGAATGTATGAGTTATAAAGTCCTTTATTCATTTAATTATAAAATATTAGAGTTTTCTAACAAAACGGGAAGTTGAAAGCTGGCAGGGAAGAGGATGTATGAAATTCCTCCCCACCTACCAAAATAATTAATAGCTTATATAATTTTCATGAAATGCATACAAGACTATTTTCTAAAAATGCGAAGATAATCAATAGTGGAATAAACATTTGTTGCATAACTTTCTATGGGAAAATGATTTTTAAAAATTTAACAATAATGTAAAATAAATTTTTAAGATTAATAAGCATTAAAACAGAAATAATTTTTATGTGTAGTGCTTTCCTCAATTTCTAAATAAACTACATATGTATATATTTTATCCTGTGATTTGGAAACACCCTTTTTAAATTTCCAAAAAACTTGAATTTTATTTTATTTTGGTTAACCATTTGGTTTTCACAATTAAATATCTCACATTCAGGGGAAAAAAACCTTTTGGCATATTTTTGTTTTATTTTTTACATTTATTGAGACGTCTGAGTATCCCACAGACATTGAATAAGAGATATATCATTTGTCAATGCCCTGCAGCCAAAGATCACCAAAAATATATGTGTTCTGTAATCAATTGGGTTTTTGACTCATTGCAATGAGTGAGGACGCACCCTGGAAGAATGAAGCACCTCAGAAAAGGATGTTAGAAAGAGCACACTGTAGCTCTGGGGCCTGTATTAGGAAGAGATTCTTATAAGTGGGCTTTGTTCTGGATTGGGTGACATCAGAAAGTAGAGATGATTCTATGTAGATATCTTAATAATTCTTTTCTAGAAGGTGAGAAGACAAGAACAAGGCAAAAGTTATTATGGGTAAAGAAGTAGCAGTCACTAATATTGGCCAGGACAGGGGGTTGTGTAGTCATTTTTGTGGTTTGGGCCATGTTCATGCTTCTATCTGTATGCTTCTATCTGGGTTATGGAGTGGTCTTACTCTTCCCTTGATCTAGCATCATCCCAGGGTAGTGTTATCTGAGGTTGGTGTTCTATGGAATTGTTTATGTTCAGCAGGAGAGCACCATGACCTCATACCTCCAGATGTTTGGGGCTGCTTTTCCCTTTCTCATCTTTTATAAAAACATTTTCATATATGAATGCACACACATACATAATAAAAAGTTAATGCATTTTAACTAGGAACATTTATTCTTGTTTAATTAATTTACTGTATATAACAGATAGTGACATAGTATATTTAAAACTTTAAGGGAGTAATTCATTCTTACTGTGGAAACAAACAACAAGGAGCAAATATACAAAAATGAAAATCATTTATATAATAACTGTTCTCAATTAAATTCAACATGCTGAACAATTGGAACCAGAAACAAATTGCCTGCTTTCATTGGTTAATAAATTAGTTAGTTGACCTAATTTTGAACATTGAATAAACAAAACTTTCTGTGTTGTTTGACTTGTTAGTTTTTTGACCTGCAGCTCAAATTCTCATTGTCCACAGAACACTTGAAGAGATCCTTCACTTCTACCATATATCTAAAGTGAGAACTAAGACTATTCTTAGCTACTTGAATGTGAAAGAGAGATGGATGGGAAAAGATCAGAATGAGAAGGGAAAAACTGAATGCTTCTCTTAATATATACATAGTGCCTAGTACAATATATATAGTCATTCAGATGTTCATAGAAGGCCTGAGGGTAGGGTTTCTGTTCAGCACTACCTTTTTTTTTAAATGATTATAAAGTCAGTGTTTATTGACATAAAGTTCATTTTCAAAATTTAGAAATGAATATTTTTGTCAATGCCTGTTTTCTTTTATTTCTTTTTTTCCCTTTATTGATTAAGATATTACAAATGTGTCCTTATCCCCCCAATGGCCCCCATCCCCCCAAATTAAATTTTGTTTTTAAAGACAAGTTCTAAAAAATGACTATAAAATATTTATTATGCTCCCTCCACACTCCTTATTTGAGCCCAAAAAATGTTGTCTTCACCCACCTCCAGCCTACCTGGCTTTCCTGCCCTATTTCTAGCCAGTGCTCCCAGGTTCCTCTGGTGTTCTGTGTTCCATCCCCTGCCTCTTCCTGTACTTGTTTGCTTCCACTTCCTAAACATGAAGCATCTTCTTTTTTTCTTCATGCAGCCTGGGATGCACTTAGGCCCTTGCCAGCCCCAGTCTTGACCTCCTGACCACTTCTGCAAAACATCTCCCTACATGATTTCTCTCCTAAGAGGCCGTTCCTAACCCCTCAGCCCCAAGATATGATGAGGACACAGTGTGAGCCCTCCAAGTCAGGGACTATATCTGATTATCTCTGTGATTGTGGAATCTAGGACAGGCCAGGAATAAAATAGAGCACCATAGATATATGTTGACTTGTGGATGAAAATGAAGGAATATAGCTGTATAATCATAGAATCTACGTCATGCCATGTTTAGGGGTGGTATTGGGTTTATAATGACTCATTCTACTGTACCACTGAACTGGTACCCAGATCTCAGGAGTCTCAGTTCAGCATTCCTTTGCATGCCTTACTGTCCCCTTCATCTGGTACTCTGCAAACAACTCCCACCAGCAATCCCTGCAAGCCACATTTGCTTTCTCAACAGGGTAAAATCAGCACAAAGATACACACAGGGTTAGAGCGCACTGCCTTCTTCTAATACCCACAACAGAGATGTGGTTACAGGACAGATACAGAAACGAAAGACTTAATAGTAAGGGACCTCTCGTGACAAGTCAGGCAAGCCTCATGAGGGGTGGGGAACAAACACTCATTCCACGTGACAACAACAAACTTCGTGAGCACATGGTTCATTTCTACCCAAATACCTACAAGAGCTCTCTCCTGAACCTCTGTCCACATGCTAGCAGACAATTTTTGCACATTTTTCAGACATCTGTTTTCAGGTTTCTAGAAGCCCAACTTCCCTCTCTGTCTCCAGGTACTGGCCTGGAGTCCACCTGTCACCTAGATATTAGTGGGTGGCTCTGCCCTCTGGGCAAAGTACTGTGTCCTTGTCCAGGATCTGACCTGAGTCTCAATATATATAATGTGTTGAGCCCAAACAGGCTTATTTATTTTATTTTATTTTCTCAAATTTACTGGGGCAACATTGGTTAATAAGATTATATAGGTTTCAAGTGTACGAGTCTGTAACACATCATCTGTATATTGCATTGCCTGCTCACCACCCAAAGTCAAGTGTCCTTTCATCACTATATATTTGACCCCCTTCACCAAATTCAACTGCTGCCCCTCCCTCTCTGGTAACCACTATGCTGTTGTTTGAGTCTGTGAGGTTTTGTTTGTTTGTTTTTCCCAAACAGGGTTATTTAATTCTTCATTTCTTGGCAGGCTGGACTCCCATACCAGATTAAAACTAACCAGCTCACAAACATTACAAAACTGGACACCTCACTAAACCCCAGTTTCCCCTCAGTAAGTCTGGATAATAAGAGTGCCTGTTTCATAGGTTATTATTAAAGGGAAGTTATACATCATAGCTGGCACAAAGTCAGTATTTTCTTCACTTCCAGCTTGGGGATACCACAGTACATGAAATATACACAGGATGATTCTTGCTGGGGGGCAGGTGTGGTAGAGAATATGGCATACAAGACAAGAATTTAGTCAGCCAACCCTTCTGGGGACAGACGATGAAAAATAACCGACAGTGGTAGACAGACACATGCACACAAGCGTGACAATACAATATGATAAGGGCAATAGCAGAGGTAGCCTCAAGGTGGTGCTATTCTAATGCTGCCTGGGGCTGTGAAAGAGGCTTCACATGCGACGAGTGCTCCAACTGACACTGAAGATAAAACAGTTGAAAGCCGGATGGGATATGTTGTTCCAGGAGAGTTGGCATCAGGGTTAGATGAGCACGGGCTTAGCCCAAGTCGCAGGATCACATAGTGATTGAAAACTTAAGTTCTGGAATCAGAGAGACCCTGAATTCCAGCCTCAGCACTGTGCCATAATAACTGGGTCATCATGCACCAGTTTCTAAACCTCTGTAAGTCTCAGCCATAAAATGGAGATAATATAATAGTACCTGCCTCAAAGGGTGGTTTTCAGAACTAATTGAGACAATGCACAAAAAGCTCTTAGCACAGCACTTCACACACAGTAAATTATTTTAATAGCAAATGTTTATTGAGCACCTTCTCAATAAATCTTCTATATTATCATTTCTAGGAAATGAGATGTGCCTGGCTAATGAGACTAGGTGTTACCATTAGCAGGAAAAAGCTCTGGAAGAGTTTAGGAGGGGAGTGGGCTGTTCATATCTGATTATTAGAAAACCACCCCAGGATAGTGGAAGGTGGGCTATAAGGGAGGAACCTACAGGAATGATAACCATTAAGAAAGCTACAGAGGCAAGGCACACCAGTGATGCATTTGGGCAGCAGTAAACAGGAAGGAAAGAAAGGAAACCAATCCTAGAGGTCCTTGGGAAGAACAATCAAGAGGACAGGGCAACTGATTCATCATGGTGGTACAGGTTGGGAGAGAAGGTCAGAAAACAACTCCCAGATTTCTGAGAAGTAGGAGGAGCAAGTTTGGATGGAAAAATAATGAGATCAGCTCTGGTCATGCTGAGGGTGCTCCCAGGGGGAGGTCAATTGGTCTGGGGGCCTAAAGCTCATCAGACATGCTTAGAGGAACTATAACAACCCAGAATTCATATGCAGTGAAAACGTAAGCCATGAATGGGTATATGTTACTGAGGGAAAACCAGCAGAGTAAGAGACTCCCGGGAAACACCAGTGTATAAGGGATGGTGAGCGAAAGATTATCACAGTGGAGAAAAAACAGAAGTGGGAGAGCCAGGAGCAAGTGCTGTCATGGCATTTTCAAGGAGATGATGCAAAATGCAGCAGCAAAACCAAGTGAGATACAGACAGAAAAGTGGCCGGCGGTTGGGCAATGAGGTAGGGGTGAGTTTCAGGGACCGGGAAGTGAGATTTCCATGAATTAAGGAAAAAATAAGAGGTAGAGAGAAATGTAATCTTCTTTTGAGAAAGTTGGCTTTGAAGGAATAAAACATTACATGGCAATAGTTAGAGAGGATGTGCAGTCAGGGGAGGGTCATTTTAGTTCAGTAGGTAGAGGTATGAGAAAAATGAGCTGATGAAAAAGGAGAATATGTTTATATTCTGGATTTTTTCTTGGGCCTCATCTCATTTCACCTACTTATTGTCACTTCGTTTTCAGTGGCTCATCATCCGTCAACTCCTAGGTCTTACCTCAGAAGCCTCAGCTTTTCTGACCCATTTGATGCCTGCCCCTGTCCCTAGTCCCACAAACAATGTCAGTACCAGATGTTTTCACTACATCCCATTCCTGTCCCTTCATGTCCCTTTCAGACTCCCAGGGTGGACCAGAGCAGGGCGAAGACAGTCCTCTGGAGACCACTTGATCCCTGAGCTCCTGATATTTATCTTCTCAGAAGCCACCAGGTGTCTGAAGTTGAGCAACGCCCCTCAGGCACATACTCTGTACAGGCCTACCTGAACATTTTCTGTGGCTGACAGAGGGGAACACACCTCACATGCCTGCTCATTCACAAATGCTCCAGCCTGATGCTCTTCTGGCCACCCAGACAAAGGTAGATTCTTCCAGATTGCCCACCTCCTTGTAGGTCCACAGAGGAAACTGGATAAGCCACCAGAAACCCTCTGCCACAACTGGGGAAGAGTAAAGCTAGGCTGCACACCTGCTGGGCAAGTGTGACACAGTGCCCAAAGCATTTTATCTCTGGGAACACATCTAGCCAGACACAACAGCCTTGATGCTCATCTCCAGTTCTCAGACCCCATTTGGGGCTGAGGCTCTAACAGTGGGCTACAGAAAGATGTGACTATCAGGCAACAATGTGGGGTGCAAATAAGAGAGTTTTCTTTTTCCTCTTCCAGACAATAATAAATACCAGGTCCTATGACACCAGACCATGAGTCAAACTGCCCAAGTCACAGCCGTGCCTGAGGGAATGGGCACAGCAAATGCATTTCCCCTAATGGGGTGGTCTCATGAACTGGGCAAAGGAAAAGGGGTTGGGGACAAGTGCTGTCTTTACTGCTCATGCTTCCCCTTAGTCATCACCTCCCCTGAATGGAGACACTGTCACCTGGAAGTTCCTCATTCACAGATCTGCCCCTTCCCTCACTGTCCCCAGGATCTAGAACAGCTGTAGAATCTGCTACAAGGTATTTTCACACAGGACGGCAGAGTCACACACTATATCCTGTTTAAGCAGTGGTGCCCACAGCTCACACATTTCTGTAGAACACAGGAATATATTCTCCAAGTCCCAAACCAAGAGCACGCACACACACACACACACACACACACACACACACACACATTCATCATCTTGCAGTGAATTTCAATTTCTCCCCAGGAAATAAGTTCAAGAAATGTTGAGACCCACAGATTCCAATCAATTATCAGCCAGAAGCACAGACATTACATACTAGTATTTATTTGTGTATCTCCACTGGACCCCACCATGGCTGTCCCTGCACCCAGAAGGCTTCATATGCACTTTTAAACCTGTATCTACCTCTCATTTTAGGAATCCACCTACATTTAAGTGGGAATTTCAAGTTCTAAACCAGTGCTGCCCAATAGAAATCTATGTGAATATGTTCTATACCTGCACAGTACAATATGGTAACCACTGGCCACATATGGCTACTAAGCACTTGGTATGTGGCTGCTGCAACTGAGGAACTAAATTTTACATTTTATTTTATTTTAATTAATTTAAACAGTCACATATGGCTAGTGACTAACACACTGCACAGTGCAGCTCTAAATAATTCCAACTAAGCAAATGTTAGTACCAGAGTAAAAAATTAAGCCTTTGCAGGCTCTCCGGGGAGGGTGCTGGGAGAGAGGCACTGTCTTTATTGCTTCCCTGTAACCATGGCCTCCCCTGAATGAAGACACTCAGCCACACTGTCACCTGAAGATCCCTAGGCTGGGCAAAGACACACTGACTATTGATTGAAGATGCATTGGGTGGGGCCACTGACTTCTCCAAGGGGAACCATGGCAAGATGGTCCGAAACAGCTGAAGACAAGCTTGAGAGTGAGGTAGGGACAAGACAGGACATAAAGGGGTCCTCATGGGGTGTGGAATATGGACATAAATTAGAAGGCAGGATAGAAGATGGGGCTGGAGAGAGACGATCCCTCCCTGTAGGTTTAGTACTCTTCTCCCCTTTCCCCATCACTGTACATTTTAATAAAAGGACCATTAAGTATCTCCTAGACTAGAGCAAACCTCTCATTCTGCAAACCTCCTAGCGGCAGCTTGCCCTAATAAACGGAGGCCCAGAAAAGTAACTGAGATGTCCGGCGTCATATATTGAATCTGTAGCAGAATCAGGACCAGGACCGTGTCTCCCCCACTACCCCCTCCCGCCCCCCCCCCCCTCCGCGCTGCAAGCCCCATCCTCACGCCCCAGCCAGCTGCACTAAAGGAAGACAGAGCCGTGCAAGGAGACCTGCAGGTAGACAATGAGCAGGCAGAGAGAGGCCCAGAAGAGGCACCAGCGGAGAGAGAAGAAGCTGTAGCCTGAGCCCTCCTGGAGCATGGGCTTAGAGGCACCAGAGGTGTAGGTCGCCTCCTCCTCCAGCAGCTTCTGGCTGGGCTTCCAGTGCACGATGCCCTCCTGGCAGGCCTCGCAGAACTCACTGCGGTGCGGCCCGCTGTCCGGGCGGCTGGCCACGTGGATGCGGTACTGGCCACCGTCCTCGTCGTAGCACTGCTCGCGCAGGCTGGAGATGAGGTTGTCCACCAGGCTCTCGATGTTCTCCTCCAGCATGCTGGACTCCTCCTGCCGCGCCATGCCGCACTCATAGCAGAGCTGCTTGAAGACGCGCATGCGCACTGAGCCCATTCGCTGGGCGCGGTCCAGGTGCATGTGGAAGAGGATGACCACGTGGGGCGACTGCCAGGTGTGCCAGCACCAGGAGCAGTGGAACCTGCGCGGGTGGGAGAGAGGGATGAAGATGGGTCTCTCTCCTGGCGGCAGCTTGACCTGGACAAGTCCGCAAAGGAAGGGCCCTGTGTGCCTGGGCCTGTAGGTAGAAGCAGAGTGTTTACAGCCCCCTGGGTTCCTCAGCGCTCCAGGTAGGCTCCCCGGGAGACTGGAGCAGAACAGCTCCTCAGGAGTCTGGCTTCCAGCTGTGCTCTCCAGCCTGCCTCCTGCGCGCCCTCTGGTGGACCCAGCTTCCCCCAAGCTTGATGCACTCAGGACATGCACCTGGATACTGCACAGTGGTTATACTCCCCTAATCTGGGCCTTATTTCTCATTTGTGAAATTCAGGGTGACGGTGTCCAATAAGGAGGGTCAGACCTCCCGTGACTCTGATAGGGAGATGACCAGCACGTCTCACTCACGCAGCGTGCCTGCTCCAGGGAGAAGAGGAGACTCCTCTAACCTTGTCAAGCACAGACCACCAAGAATCCACCGGATGGCTGGGTGGAGGGGTGATAGGCCAGCAGGAAGAGCACTGCAGAGTTTGGTCCCTGCTCCTTCACAAAGAACACTCTCTGTCTCTTGACAAATCACCCCTAGGTCCCACTCCGCCCTGCAGTAGAGAGTGGGAAAGTGGATCCTGCTCTGTCTCCTCCCCACATACATGCATACATGAACACTCACCATGTTGTCTACCCTGGGCTCCCTGGAGTCCCAGCCTCAGGAAACATGGAGAGAAGTGGCCTGGGCCTCATCTAGCTGAGCCCAACTCCATCAACCCCCGCCCAATGCTCTCATCACTTCCAGGAAAGTTCCTTCTACCCCTGGGATGAATCTCTACCAGGCCCCTGTTCCAAAGGCTTTACAGGCAGGAAAGGGTCTATTGGGCTGAATCTTCCCTCATTATTGGCCCTCTCTGGGCCCCCTGTATGTTGGCCCTGAAGGACAGCTGATGAGGGACTCAATTCAATCCAACAGATACCACCAAGCACCACATAGCCCAGGCTGTGGAGTAGAGGTGATGCCAAGCCTGCCCCTGACCCCTTCAGCCCATGGACCACAAAGCACAGATCAATTCCTATCACCACCCAAGCAGGATTAGCAGGGAGAGCAGCCCAAGTGGTCCTGAGCCAAAGGGCCCTTACCTCCATGCTGGCCAGAGCTATGGGACATCAGGACTCATGTGTCCCAAGGCTTAGAGGTAGAGTGAGCCCATGCACAGAATAGGACAGAGCAGCAGTTCTCCAGCCCTGCCTGAGGCCAGCTGGGAGACACAGGCCACTAGCTTGGAATAGGACCAGCTGATCCCTGAGGCAAGGAGCTCAGCCCTTAAACTCCTGGGTCATTGTGTCCAAGTTTCCCGTCCTTTGCACCCCTTCCACCAGCCAGCTCAGAGGCTTCATGTTCTCAGCCTCCTCCTTCCACACTTTCTTAAATCAAGTCAATCCAGAGTTGTTTCCTCTCCCTCAAGCCAGATCTCAGATCTTAATTCCAAAATACCAGACCTAGCAGAAGGGGACCTTAAGGATCATCAGCCTTTCATTTTTCTGAAATGAAACAAAAACACTGAGAGAAAGAAAAACACAGTCAGGACCCAGCACATAACAGGTGTCCAATAAATGTCTCTTAAATTGATTTGAATTGAAATGAACCAGCCAACCTCTGCCTCTGTCAAAGACAGGTTCATTCTGACATTTACAGGTCTTGAAGCAAGAATACAAATGCAAGCTCCCAACCCACATACTGCCTCCTGTTCCCACCCTCTGCATCATGCTGTTTCTGAGGGGCTTCATATATAAACATGTCTGAACATCCAGCCCGTGTGTCCAATCCCTAGAACACAGCCACCTGTTGGCCTCCTGTCTTTGAATTGATGAACCTAAGGAAGAAGCTTGCTAAGACCCCTGAGATGAGCTTGAGGCGGCTTGGGCAGGGAATTCTGTGGTCCCAATCTCAAATCACGGTATAGAAGAGGGAGAGGCATGTGGGCTTCAGATGGACATGTCTCCTTGGCCTATGGGAGAAACAGGGCTCCTATAAAGTATGCAATGCTAGGCCCTACAAACCTAAGGGAAGTCCTACCCAAAGCTAAGTCTTTTTGTGACTGACCCATAAATAATAGAGTCGGTAGGTGCAGAGAAGTTCAGTCTCTGTGGTCTTTAAGGCCAACCCCCTGCTTTTGCAAATATGAACACTGAGACCCAGATAGGGAAAGTGACCTGCCCAAGTGTACAGTTTCTAGAACATAGCAAGTGGCCAATGAATGTTTTTGTATTCAAATCAAATTGGATTGAGCTGATTGGACATACCTAGGACTAGAGCACAGACTCCCTGTCCCTAAGCTAAGGCTTTCCCTGGTGACCTCATGGTCTCCTCCCCTCAGTTCCCACCACTCTTTAAGAGATTATGAAAATAAGAAAACACTAAAATGTCAGAGATTGCGGGGGCATTAAAGATATTACAACTCTTCAATTACCATGGAAAACAGAGACCCAAAGACAGAACACAACCTGCAGGGCCACCTGGAAGTCAGTGGTACTGCTGGGATTAGAACCAAGACCTCTTTCACCTACCCAGCATTCCTTCTCTGCCCCTTCCCTGACCTGACACCAGGATGAGGCTCCACACATCTCTCTCTGCCTCTGCCTGGAAGGTACCCAGGGCTGTGCTCCAGGAATGCTTCCCTGCTTTCTGGCCTCTCACCTGCCTGAGGCATGCTGCTCCAGGTACTGCTTCCAGCCAGGGGCCAGCTCATTGGGCTTGAGATTGGGGTCTATGATGAGCTCCCAGCTGTCCGCAGGCTTCGCCACCTCCATCTTCTCATAGAAGACTTTCTTCCACTCACAAGTGGTCAGGCTGGTAGACATGACCCTGTGGGCAGGTCGGGATTTGAGCTCCACCTGAGTGAGAACACAGAAGGAGCCCAGGTAGGTGCAGAGAAGTTCAGTCTCTGTGGTCTGAAAATCTGCATCACCGGGACCAGGAGGAAACAGGACCCAGCAACCTCCTTTGTCACCCTGGAGCCTGTTGCCATGGCAGCTAGGTGGGGCACCAAAAGCCAGGCCTGGGGAGGAGAGAAGTCTCAAGGGAGAGGTCCAGGGCCCTGAGCTGAGCTTTGGAAGAACTGGGTGTTGACACTAACTAACTGAAGCAAGCAGGTTGAGAGGCTCAGTCCAGACCAAACTCACCTTGGTCTTCAGGGCCCTCCAGGAGGCAGACAATTCAGTGGCCCTTCTTCATTGTCCTTCCAGGCATTCTCCACTTCATGTGCTATGGCAACTATGTCACCCTAGGGAGCCAAGAAGAAACAGGGATGGAGAGATGCAGAGCCTGCAGCTCCCACATCCCAGATGTGCTTGGACCATCATTTGCCATGTGCCAGGCATTAACTGCTTGACCTGTGTGCAGGACAAAGCAGGGATTAGTTCCCCTTCATCTAAATCAGGAAATTGAGGTTTACACAGCTCTGGTAGCTCAACCAACACTCAGAGCCAGGCCTTCCAAAATGAAGTTCATTTGTTCATTCATTACAGTACTGTTGAGCTCCTAACGCATAGGGGCTGAGAAAGAAGTGACAAGGTCCTTTTGCCTGGGGAGATCTCAGACCAGTTAGTGAGATGGACTGTAATTGAACCTGCTGTGAAAAGCACAGCAATAACATTTTAGATTCATAGAGTCATAGAATTGTTAAAACTCATATTTGGTTCCTGGTCCCAGGCCTCACTGAGGCAGCTGCTGGAGGAACACATTTGTTCTGTGTTGCAGGGTCCTGAAGCCTGTGCTGCTGCTACAAGAGGCCAGGCAATAGGAGCCCACAGCTCCCTGATGCCCAATTTAAAGACTTTAGGGACTAGGAGGGAACTTGCCCCCAAATTTGCATAATCCAAATGAAGGCAGAATCTCAAGAGGGAGGGAGGCAGTCTCAGCTGGGTAAAGGCCAGTCTATTTGGCAGCTAATTCCAAGGCTGCTCCAATATCTGTGTGGCCTTTAGATCTAGTTATTTCCCTCCATGGACTTCGTTCCTCTCACCTGCACAGGGGATGCTGTGCTACATGGCATCCAAGGCTTCCTTTACCTGTAATCATCATATGGCTCTTTAACCTGGAAATTGGTCCCCAGACACGTGGAGGCACACAGAGTGCAGGCCGTGCAGAATTGAAAAGGGTTGCTGGGAAACAGAAGGGCCGTTTGCACTGTTGTGTTCCAGCCGTGGCACTTGCACCCAAGTGGTTTTTGCATGGAGTGAAGTCGGGGACAAGACTATTGGATTTTCCCTGGGAATGAAGAAATTAGGTTTGGGCTGAAGACCTCAGAAAAGACAAAACTGTGTCTTAGAGCCCTTGACTGAGAGCTGTAGAAAGGATCTTCATTTTTTTAAAAAAATCCAATTTCTTCATTGAATTCTCTACCTCTTAATCTCACTCTCCTGACATTGAATTATGACATCTGAAGTTCAGAAATGGGAAATGAATTGGCCGAGGCCTCAGGACTGGGCTGCTCAACCCTCATGGGGGCACTCTCAGCAGTCAGCTTCCAGCCCAAGTGAGATGGGGGACCCTTAATTCTGAGAAATGGAATGAACTGCAGAGCTTAGAGGCACCTGCTAGGAGTAAATCTCTGAGAAATACTGTTCCATCATTCCCAGAAAAAAAATTGACAAAGGAAAACAAACCCACAAAAACACAGAGGGTGAGAATCGTCAGGGTTTATTTGTTTGTCTTTGCCCAAATGATGCAATCCCCCTTAGGCCTACTATAAGGTTTAATTTAGAATGGGAGCCCTCTAAGCAGAGACTAATATAATTCATCTTTCTGTACAACAGCCCTGTTTTCTCTAAAGAAACAAAAGTGCTTGTGAAACAATCAATGAACACAGTTACTACCTCAGTTTTCTGCAAATGTCACTGGGTTGCTTCAGAAGTCACAATTTAAGAGCTCACTAAGGTATAAATGTGTCCAGCTGTAGCCACATCACACTCTGGCAGGTTTGTTATATGTTGCTGCCATATTTTTAATCTGTATGACACTTTTTGAAATAAAAGAATGTTTATTCATTTATAAAATAAAATACTATGAACTTACATTCTTCCAACAAAATTAGCAAAGGAGAGAGGGATAAAAGAATTAAACCCCTCTTCAATTTGGAATGTGAGTAAATAAACACTTTTGTAAAATGCCCATTACTTAAATGTTACTTATTAGAATAATACAGAGAATGTCAATGTGGAGCCAAAAATATAAAAGTAATGAAGGATTTCGGGGGCGGGGGGGGGGGGGGGGGGGGGGGGGGGGTGAGATAAGTAAATACCACCTAGGGGATTTTGAAAACTATATGTACCCTTACTCCAGAGATTCCAGTACATGGTCTTGAGGTGGTATACACAGTACTACCTCAACCCACTCCAGTCCTGAGAAAAAACAGCCATTGTTACTGAAGGGAATATGTTTTCCCACAAGCATCTTGGGTCAAAAAAAAAAGTTAGCCTTTTCAAGTTTACCAATTGAAAGAGTTTGTAAGTAGCATCACTATAGCTGCTATAGCACAATATCGATCTGTAGCCCCAGCATATAGATGCTTCTCAAAACAGTGGTTGACATGTCTGATATGTCTGAGTGAAGTAGAATTTCATTTAAAAACTAGAGGCCTGGTGCATGAAATTCGTGCACGGGGGGAGGGGGGTTCCCTCAGCCCAGCCTGCACCCACTCCAATCAGGGACCCCTCAGGGGGGATGTCTGACCACCGGTTTAGACCCGATCCCTGTGGATCGGACACCCCCTCACAATCTGGGACCGCTGGCTCCTAACCACTCACCTGCCTGCCTGCCTGATTGCCCCTAACCCCTCTGCCTGCCTGCCTGATCACCCCTAACTGCCCTCCTCTGCAGGCCCGATATGCCCCCAACTGCCCTCCTCTGCCGGCCAATTTGGTTCTAATTGGTCAGTTTCTATGCCAGTCAGC
>NW_005368456.1:1231183-1242383 GCF_000412655.1 Myotis brandtii | reverse complement strand
TAAGAGATCAACTGAAGGACTTGTATGCATGCATATAAGCATAACCAATGGACATAAGACACTGGGGGGTAGGGGAGGCCAGGGGATTGTCAAGGGCAGGGGAAAAAAGGAGACACATGTAATACTCTTTGTAATACTTTAAGCAATAAAACAATTTTTTTTAAAAAAAAAACTCCACCTCCTAGTCTGCCATTGACTCCTTACATTCACCCAGATTTGGTTCTGATTGGCCAGTTTCTATGCTAGACAATGTCTCTGGGCCTATCAATGGGGCCTGATCAGAAAGGCAGGGCTGATCAGCAGCCCCGGTGGAGGCCTGGAGAGAAATGGAGGCACGGCTGTTGGTCAGGCCGGGAGAGAAAGAGAGGCAAGTTCTGATCAATGGCTGCCACAGAGGCTACAGATCAGATGCTGCCTCTCTTTCTGCAGGCCTCTCTCCGGGCCTGATCCGCAGCCCCCTAGGCAGTCAGTGCTGGGTCAGGGCACCTGCAGTGGCCCCAGTAAGTGCTGGTCGCCATGGAAACCCAGCACTGACTTCCAGTCTGGTTGAGCCTTCAGTCATAATGGTCCTTACGACCCTGGCTCTTTATTAAATAGATTAGATATCCTCATCCAGCCAGCATGGCTCAGTGGTTGAGTGTCAACCTATGAACCAGGAGGTCACATGTCACTGTTTGATTCCTAATCAGGGCACATGCCTGGTTGCAGGCTTGATCCCCAGTAGTGGGTGTGCAGGAGGCAGCCAATCAATGATTCTCTCTCATCACTGATGTTTTTATCTCTCTCCTGCCTTCCTCTCTGAAATCAATAAAAAAATTTTAAAAACATTAGATATCCTCCTTGAGGCTAGGTTTGGGTAGATCCAGTGTTTCCCCTCTTTATGATAACAAGCAATTGTGTTAAGTTGATAGCACCAGTAAGAATAGTCTTCTAGACCTGTGACTATAAGCCTGATTCCAAGAAGCTATGAGCAACACGGCTCCCCTTCCATCCCACTGTGAACACATATTACATGGCTCCTGTGTTATTGGAATTCACATTTAACGTGAGTTGTAAAGGACATACACAGAAAGCTCTATTTTGACCTAATGATGGGGGACCCATCATAAATTTACACTGATATTTTCCAATGGTGTTTTAACATTGCCTTATTGCAAAACTATTTGGGGGAAATGGCCCTTAGAAGCTTTATTGACGATATAAACTCATTAAAAACATTTAATATTTAAATTTTGTGTATCAATTGCTTACCAGGTTATAAACTAT
The DNA here is from genome assembly GCF_000412655.1 of Myotis brandtii. Lineage (NCBI taxonomy): Eukaryota > Metazoa > Chordata > Mammalia > Chiroptera > Vespertilionidae > Myotis > Myotis brandtii. The sequence continues at coordinate 1,241,117 of NW_005368456.1, read as the reverse complement.
TTATTTCTTCACTTCTCATGACACTTGATTCAGTAGATCTCAATTGGCAGTGCGCAACAGAGCTTTCTATGGAGTTGTTTTGGATAGAGTAAAGGTGCTTCCCATTCCTTCTGCAGAGGGGTCTGGATTTGCAAGAAGCTAGAAGTAATGAGAACCTAAGGCTAAGGCCCATTATTGATATGCAAATCTGATCAGGTTGAAGCTTGAAATAATTCAGTGATTCCACATTCCCTCTAAAACAGAATCTTAACTCTTTGCACAACATTAAAAAACCCTTCATAATCCAGGTCCCACACATCTCTCAGGCCTCACCTGTTATTACTCTTCTCTGATGGAGATGTACTAAATGATAGGGAGTTTAAATTGTCAATAAAGGTTCTATGGACCATGTTCGCCAATGGGGGTCCATGAACTAGATCCACGCATGCTTCTAAGTCTGCACTAGTTCATCAGCATTTGTCAAATGAACAGACATCCACAGGATACCTCCATCAAAGTGCTTTAAATCTCCTAGCTGGTTTTTAAAATATAATATTCCGGGAGGACAGGAAAATCTTAACCTGAATTTATGCTAGTAGGCAGGAAAAGAAGGAGTTTGAAAACAATTTACACTAGGGAGTAAAATCTGTGATGATAAAGTAGACATGTAGGTACAAGAGGCATAAGACTTACTTAATCTGTGTCACTCCATGCAAAGCAATTAAGCAAAGTCCAAGAGGGTGAGGAAACCTTAAGGTTAGTCCAGAATGGTTTCAATGTCCAGGGGACCTGTTGATGGAAACTGGTCAGAGTACTACACCAAACTCATGGGTAACTGCAGTGTCCACATGGGAGTCCAGGCCATTCTTCCAAGAGACTTTATATGATGCAAGAAACAGCAGAAGCTGCAACCCAGTTCTTGTAGCACCAGGAATTGGGCAAAGAAACAACAAATTATTTCCTCATCTTAAAAACTTGTTGGGAAGAAAATGATAATAAACCTTAATTATAATGAAAGTTAATAGTGATAGATGCTTACTTTGTATCATGAGTGTTTCTAACTACATGGCATAAATTAAGTCATTTAAGCACACAAGAACTCAATGAGCTCAATACCATAACTATTCTCCCCTTTTTACATGTAAGTAAACTGAGGCACAGACAGGCAAAGTAATTTACTCAGGTTGACATAGTTAGTAAGTGACAGTTCCAGGATTTGTACCCAAACAGTCTGGCTCACCGACTACATGCAATTATCCACCAAACTCATTGTAAAACTTCAAACAAAAGTATATTAACAAATAAATGAAAGTTCCACTTTCTTTTTACCCTACCTCTCTCTGACCTTCATTTTTTTGGCCAAGTTATTGGTAAAATTTTAGAATTTACTTGATTATAAAATGTATTTGATAAAAAATAAATTATGATTTTTTAAATCTCTATAACTCTTTAAAATGTTACATACCATCAATATTTTTCCAGTTTGGTACGTGATGATTTATGAGACACAGAGTCTTGTTTGTGAGTCTGTGTTAGCTCCTGAGTTACCCCCACCCCCATCCCTACACCCCACCCCTGCTGACACCAGCATCAGCACCTCAGCAGCAGGGTCCTGCTGGGCCCACCTGCTGCACAGACACTGCCTTGTTATCATTATAACACTGCCTCTATGTGAAAATCACTACCCAAAGGAGGAAACTTTATTAAAAGTTGATAAAGTGGTTCATTTGTGATGTGAGGCCATGCTTTGGCAACTTAGGATTCTCTCTAAACGTGAATCCGGTAAAAGTCAGAGTGCCTTTGCAAATATGTCTGAGTTTTTGACTTGGGCGATTCCTGAAGTCTAGGAAATATTCTCTGGAACTGTCAAAGGTCTACTCTGTTGGCATAAAGGTCTCTGTGGAGAGCCAGAAGACTTAGGTTCTTGTTTCAAACTTGTATTCACCCAGATCAATTGCTTTCATTTCCTGGGCGTTGATTTTCTATTTGCAAATTTCAAAAGTGCTGACCTCGACAGCCCTGTTCACTCTGCGGTTTTGGTGTCTGAGGGCACCGTGAAAAGGAAAGTGCTCTCACCGACCCACACAGACACCCATTTAGAAGCCTGTAACTGGCGCACCTAGACTGTGTCTGCTCACCTTGTCTCGGTTTTGGTTTACTTTTGCTTTCAGTGTCCCACGGCTTCTTTTGGCTTTGCTGTACTTACGGATCCAAGGGGATGGAGGCAGTGGCCAATGCAGGGTCTGTTTTTTTAGCCCATTAGCAAACAGTTATTGACTCCCTGTCCCTGCCAAGAGTCGGGTGAGGCTCTGAGGCTGTTGGGATGACCAATACACGGTCCCTGCCCTCCAGGACTCAGTCTAGGGCAGCGTAGTGTTGCCATTGTTTACAGCCTTGAAACAATCGCACCTTCACTGTGCGACATCCTATCCGTCAACTCTTGGCTGGTTCTCTTGCTCCAACTCCTGCCCTCTTCTTCTCTCACCCACAGTTGTCCAGAGGCAAAGTTTTCTTCAATTTACAGACAAATGGAATTTTTGTAGTTCCCTTTTTATTATTGATGTTTAACTTAATTGCGTTTTCTTGAGAGAATCTAGTCTGTATGGTTTCAATCATTTGACATTTTCTGAGGCTACAGCTGTTCTTTCTTTATTATCCTTTTCTGTATTTAGTTTTTAAACATTTATATTGAATCTATTTAGAGAGACACTATACTATTATAATTAAAGCCTCAGATTCTAGAACCAGATCTAGATTTTAAGCTCAGTTGTGCCAGTTACGGGCTTCTAAATTACACTGATGAAGAACATATTAGTGGTTGCCAGGGGTTAGTGATGAAGGGAGGAGGAGAGGATGGCTATGAGGAAGTTTTGTGGGAAGGGGATAGTTGTGTATCTTGGTTGTGATAGTGGCTCTATGAATCTCCAAACACACAAACACACATGGGTGCATGTAAAACTGGTGAAATTTGAATAAGATTTGTGGATTATATCAACTGCAACAACTTCCTAGCTTTTTTTTTTTTTTTTTAGTATGTTTTTCTTGATCTTCAGAGAGACAGAAAGGAAGAGGGATAGAGAGATAGAAACATCAATGAGAGAGAAGCATCATCGATTGGCTGCCTCCTGAACACCCCCTTCAGGGGACTAAGCCTGCAACCTGAGCATGTGCCCTGACCAGTAATCGAACTGGTGACCTCTTGGTTCCTGGGTCGACACTCAACCACTGAGCCATGCTACTTCCTGGCTTTGATATTGTGTTATAATTATGTAAGATGTTACCCTTGGTGGAAACTGGGTGGGGAAGGGTACACAAGACTTCTCTGTACTATTTTTGTAATTTCCTGAGAACCTATAATTACTTAAAAATCAAAAGTTTTTTAAAAAAATATCCTGGAACATTGTGAGCACTCAATCAATGTTAGTATTATTTTGTCATAGCTCTCACGTTTTTCTGCATTTAATATATATTAATTTTGAAAGTACATAAACAGCCCTACATGTTATTTAAAAAAAAAAAACAACAACAACATTGTACCTCAACAAAGTTACTGTTAAATATATAGGAACTTTGGGCCCCTTGAGCACTGTTAGGTAGGTTAGTTTTTGATAACTAGTGTCATTTTGTATGCCCCTTTTGAGTTGTGATAATATCAGAAGCAGGTATAAGGAAGCCCCAAATCCTGGGTCTGGGAATGTTGGTCACCTGGATGCAGGAAACTCTGGAAAGAGTAGATGAGAAATTGCCTCCAACATTTGAACTCTCTGGTTTTGATGAGTGATTTCTATTCCCAGTACTCCTAGTGAGAGCAATCACCCATCCTGTCTCCCAGTTAGTTACTTAGGCAAGAAAAGCCACCGTTGTGGTTTCCAGAGGGGCCTTTGAGAGCATCCTGTGCAGCCTTTCATTTACAGTCAGAAACTGAAGGCCAGGGAGAAGAAGCTTCCTGCCCAAGGCCAGTTACCTTAATCCAGGCCAGAGCTGTTTGTCCTGGATCTCACTGTGGCCAGCAGGGATTAGATGATGCCTCCCCCCAACGACTACCCAGGGTCACTGAGTATGACAGGAGAGGAAAGCTCAGGGGGCACCCCTCCTCCCCGCAAACATGGAAGGGGAGCGGAGAGGTGCCCATGGTGCAGCCAGTCCACACCTGGTACCAGGCATCCGGAGCTCAGGGCAACACTGTGACATAGATGGCAGCTACAGGACATGCCCTGGAGGCTTCCTCTCTACATTCAGAATTTGAGGTTTTTTAAAATATATATGTTTTTTAATGATTTTGAGAGAGAGAGAGAGAAAGGGAGGGGATAGAGAGATAGCAACATCAGTGAGAGAGAAACATCATCGATTGGTTGCCTCCTGCATGTCCCCTTCTGGGGATCAAGTCTGCAACCCTGGCTTGTGAATCTAACTGGGAATCTAACTGGTGACCTCTTGGTTCCTGGGTCGCCTCTCAACCACTGAGCCACACTGGCTGGGCAGAATTTGAGATTTTGACTGAAAGAGAATCTCAGTTCTAAAATCCTAAACTCTCTTCATAAACAATGTTGCTCGGTTAAAAAGCTGTGTCCTGGGTGCATGAATATAGGAGCACCTTTTTGTTCAGTCATCCGGGCTATTTGAGCTCCTCACTGCAAGTCATTCCCATCCCTGCCACTCACTAGCCCTGCATGCCTAGCCTCTCCTCACTGAATCTGTTTCTTCATCCACCAAGTGAGATTTTTACTTCCTTAACTGGCAAGATTGTGGTTCAGATTAGGTGAGCTCTTGGAAATGAAAGCCACTGGTGACCTGTAATGTTAGTTACACTTATTGTCGTCATCTCACAAGCTCCTGCCTCCCTCCAGGCTTCTATTCTGGATTGGCCTCCTTTGCCTGAGATATGACCCCCCTCATTTCCAAGGAGAACTGCAAACCTGAAACTCAAAGGAATAACTTTCAGAGTGGAAATTTACACACCCAAGTAGGTCTCAGAAGGAGAGGTGTTGGCTCCAGAGGGCCTCAAATCACATCCCATAAAACCACTAGCCAGTTCCGTTGGATGGCTTCACCAAGATGAAGAAGAGGGTTAGAGGAAGGGAACTGGCACAAAGGCATAGAAGGCCAACTAGAAAAAATAGCACTGACCCCATTTACACCACCTTGCTTCCCTGGAACCAGATAAAGCGGCGCCTTGGCCATCACTGCTTGGCCTACCCTGCCACCTTGTGGCTGTATTCTAGACTGCACTGGGATAACTGCCTCCTAAAACCTAGGTGCCAGAGGAGCAATAAACACCAAGTGGAACCCTAAAGCACACACTCACTCTCTCACTGCTTCTTTCAACAAACCTGTACAGATGGTTTCCAGGATGAGGAAATTCATGGACGGTTGATATTGAAGGACTTCCTGGCTAGGGGTGGTGGGGCAGAGTCGGGGAAAAAGGACATGATGAGGTGGTGGGTGTGGTGTGTACAAAGACACTGGTATGTTTGGGAAAGGATGCATTTCTCCATGTGACTTCATGTTAGGGAACACCAGGTAGAAATAGTGGCAGCAGGGACAAGGTACAAAGAAGAGGTGAGGATGGTGCCACTTTCTGAGAGTATGTCACCAGCCCCCCTCCCTCAAACAATTTCTGTCGTAGGTTAAATTGTACATCCTCCAAAATTCGTATGCTAAAGTCCTAACCTTCATACCTGAGACTAGACCTGATTTGGAAATAGGGTGGTTGCAGGTATCATCGGTGAAGATGAGGTCATCAGGGCAGGCTCTACTCCAATTTGATTGGGATCCATATGGAAGGGGGAAGTTTGGACACACAGGGAGAACGCCATGTGAAGATGCAGACAGATATCAAGGTGATGCTTCTACAAGTGAAGGATTGCGAGCAAGCCGCCAGAAGCTAGGGGAGAAGACAGGAATAGGATTCTTCCTCACAGCCCTCAGAAGGAACCAAACGTGGACACCTTGATCTGTCTTCTGGCCTCCAGAACTGTGAGACAATACATTTCTGTTGTGGGAGTCACTCCACTGGTGGCAGCCCTAGCAAACCAAACCACCTGCGGAGACATGGCTCCCACCCACCGGCCAAGTCAAGGAGGGCTGCTCTGTCTTGACAGAAGAGGCACTGCAGCTCCACAGAAGGGAAGGGAGACCCTTGAAAGCCCTGAGAAGGCTTCTGCCTGGTAAACCCTCAAAAAACAGCTTGCCATTCTGAGCACACCCCTCACAAAGCCCCTGAATCCTCAGGAATGCCATTTATCAGCTATAATGTTGTAACTCTTTGTGTTTCTTTGAGATTCTGCTTCCATATTTATCCTTGTTTGGTTTTCCCAACTTGAATGCCCACACCTTGAAGAATGGGACAATGTTACAAGCCAAACTGGGAGTCAGGAGACCTCTTCCAAAGAAGTTCTTGGTGTGACCTTTTAAGTGTGTCCCTTTCCCCTCTAACCTGGTTTCTTCACTTGTAGAATAGAATCATAATCACTAAGGCCCCTCCAGTTGTAATATTTGGCTCTGACCCTAAGCCTGCTTGTTGTGCAAAAGGCAGGGAGAGATCCAGGGAGCTCATCTCTGAGAAGTGCTGAGAAGTCTGTCATTGCTGTTGAATGAGTCAGACTCACTGACTAAGAGGTTAACCCTGGGCCTTAGGGAGTATTATAATAGTTCAGGCTTCCAAGATCCTTGGGTCCCCTTCCTAGACTGCAAAGCCCTCCTGTCTCAATGCCTGTGTTTCTGGAATGCCACTTCCTTAGGAATCACTGAGGCTTTCTTCTCCTTCACTGAAGGTGCATGGTCCTGTACACTGGATCATGCATGCTCACAGGGACTGGGCTCCTGTATGCCTCTTAGAAGCTTCCTGTAGTTGCTTTGGGGCTTGGAGGAACATTGTCTTTCCAAGTGGTTACAGTATTTGGGGTAGACCACTTTTTGGGTCTTACCTGGGAGGGATCACAGCATACCTCAGCCTTTACTATCAAGAGCCTAGACTCAATTTAAGAGTATATAAGGGTCTTCCCAGTGGCAGACACCTCAGAGACCTGGACACCTGAGTAAACTGTGCTCTTTGGTTCCAGAAACAGATACTCACACAGACCAGGCCAACTATGGTGTAGGAATAGAGGTAGGGACCTTATTATGAAGTGTTTATAAGGTGAATGGAATCTTCTAGAAACCTAAAACCAGACAGAATCCCTCAATCAATGACAAGCTTCCTAGAACTTGATACTGGAAGGTCACCCTTATTCCAAGCCTCCTCCTTGGGAGACCTCATTCCAATGCCCTGCCATTAATGCGACCCCCCACTCTCCACAGGTCAGCTTCTCTGTGCTTCTCTGCCCTAGTCTCATTCTCTTAGTGTTTTCCAAAATGCCTCCGGTAGAACACAGAACAATTTTGAGAAGGCATGTGAATGAACATTTTTATTTTGGATGCTATTTAATTTATACTTGGGGAAAATATATCTAAAATGTGAGTTGATTGAAAGAAAAATAATATATATATATATATTTTTTCAAGGTGAGATGCTATAGCAAAATCATGAAGATGGATGACAAGTGAATGAAATTTGAGAAACACTGGACTGGCTGGTGGTTCTATGTTTCAGGAAAAATTCCCAGGACCATCTTGGTGGCCCAACATATTAGCATCCCCTACTTAGGCAACACTTTACATGCCACACATAATAGGCCACAGACCTGCCTGTGGTTGGTTGGCCTTGGATGCACTGTCCATCCTTAGACAAATTAGTGGTCAGGGGAGTGGTCACATGCTATGAGATATGGCTACCCAAGTTTTGACTCTAGCAGGGACTGAGGCAAAGTTTCTGGTGGAGCAGCTTCTGTGGGCAGGTGCAGTGTGGTGTGTTTTTATGGGCTCCTGGTTCAATTGTAACTCTTGGGCACTGTCTCTATCCTGGAGTTTCTGAGGTGGGCATGCGGTTTCCATCCCCCCATAAACTCTGCTTTGAAGGGTGACTTTGAGAATTTAATGTGATCATTGATACAAAAGTGCTTTGAAAATCATAACCACCTCACAAATGCAAGATGTTATTATCACTGCTTAACACACTTATTGCTATGAGTGGCACAGAGAGAGGAATGGGACCCCGGATTCCAAAGATAGCTCATTTTCCTCAAGAAAAGAAAAAGATTGAAGTTTCACCAACGACCAGTTGTCTGAACTCAGACTAGTTAGCCACTACTTGGCTGGGTGACCTCGGCCGAGTCCCTGCCTCAGTTTCCTTATATCTGAAATGGGAACATTTGCATCTGTTCTTCCTTGTCTCTGATTGGAGTGAGGAGCAGAAGCCCACCCTCCACTCTCTATCCCCGGACACCGGGTGAGGACAGTGGGCAAGTTCTTGCATGTCTCCTGTCTCAGTCCTTTCATGGGTAGAGATGACAGACTTGAATTAGGTGATCCTTATCATCCCCCATCCTTTCCAGCTTCTAAGCTGCTCTGCTTGATTCCAACCACCCCTCTTCTCTGGGTCTACCCTCCAACCACCACCCTGGTCCTGAGAAACCTTCCCCTGAAAAATCCCACAAAACAGAGAAGGACCTCAGGCGCCGCTGTTTTGAAAGTTATGTGTTTGTGAAATGTTGCATTCACCTCAGGCTTTTGAAATAAAAATTCTCTATTCCCTTTACCCTAGCTTATCTGTTTAGAGATGTTTGCTTTTTACTTGTTATTGATCGTCAATTGGCTACAGTTACTCTTTGATCTTCTCTTTTGTTTGAACTTGAAGCCACCCACACTGTCTGCCTGGGCCCCCAGTCTCTTTATTAAACAGTAATTATATATAAACAAACTCCTAGCCCCTCAGGGAACCAAGGGACTCTAGGGCCAGCCTCCCTCGGGCCTGTGAATTGTCATTCCTGAAGCTGTCTGTTTTTTAAGTTCTTTTGCCAAGTTTCTATGGGAGCAGAGGGATCACTTTCTCCCTTTTCAAAGAGCAGGGTGAGCTGAGGCCTCGAGCTGGCAAGTCCTTTAAAGTCACTTTCAAAGGAAACCTGAGCTGGAAGGCCATGTGGCTGGCAGAGGGGAGTGTGACTTTCAGAGGCTCTCTCTCAGGCTTTGGGTGGTCAGCTCCCGGGAGCTTCCCAGCACGTGCTCAGGGCCTGCTGCAAAGGCACTGCCAGGACACATCATCCTGCCACCAGCCACACAAGGACTCAGGAAAGGCTCTGGTTCATGTCCCTGCCCCGCGGTCAGGGGGGTGTACAGGCATTCTCCTCTGGGCCAGGGGCCAGGACCACGCTTGTCCTCCCTGTTCTTTGGCCTTGTCAATCAAACTTGGCATTTTTTTGAGGTAAATTAAAACTAGGTGCCAAAGTAAGCTAGGATGAATTTATGTCTGAATCATGACATCATAAGTGATCTAGATAATCCAATCCCCTCATGGGCAGGCTGGAAGGGGGACCCAGAGGACAATGATTGTCCCCCACACATGGGAGGAGATGGCTGACCTCCACCACAGAGTTCTTCAGACAAGGACCACTCATGCAGTGATGGAGGTTTGCTTGGCTAGCAGGCATTCATAAAGGTTCCAAGTCTATAGATGTTTGCCCACCACTCAGCAGATACCAGAAAGACACCGATGCTGAGAGATGTATGACTGGGGCCAGAGGCCTTCATACCATCCTCTGGTCTAGACCCAAGCAGAGTTGTTTATGAAGCCAGGAGGCAAGATGAACCCTCTTGCATCCCAGAATGGGCAAATTCTCCAAAGCCCAGAGGAGGAATCAACTCACATACACTTGTGTCAAAAGGACTAGAACTAAAGTCATCAAAGCTCAGCCTAGAACACTGAGTGAAAAACAAACAACAACAAAAACACAGAGGAGGGAACCAGCCAGAAAAAGAGGTGAGAGATCCATCCAAAATCCCCCACCGAATCTCACAACCAGGATCTGAAGTCTGTGATCCTTCCTGGGCTGGGAGATAGAGCCCCAGCTTTGGTTCCTAC
>NW_005368456.1:1209296-1231090 GCF_000412655.1 Myotis brandtii | reverse complement strand
GTGATCACTCCCCACTATGTAAGAGCAGAGGAAACCAGACCCATTTAAGTCCCGATTCTAACACAAAGAAAGACCCCTGAACAAGGTGATTCAACTTTTCAACATTTTATTCTTGTATTTGTACAGCTATATGTTACATCGCGGTAATGCAGTTTAGACACAGCCAAACCCTGTCTCCGGAGCAGTTCTAACACAAGCACGACGCAGAATGTGATGGATGAGACAAACATTCCCAAAGAGGCTGTTAGTGACAACTTCCAGTCCCTGTGTCTGCCTACACTTCAGAAAGGGATGGAGCGCTCGCCCATCCATCGTTGAAAACTTCCATGAAAAAGGCACCGTAGGACACGTTGTATAGGTATATACAAACCGGTAACTAGAACAAAACTACACATTTTTCCTTCCGCAGCTTTTTTTGTTCTTTTTGTTTTTTTAATACACACTTGTAAATTGTAAACCTTCACTTGCAAAAAAATACAAATACACTGAGGCATTTTAGACAAAATATTTTCTTACTTAAACAGATGCAATACTTAAAATATTCTCTTAAGTGCTCTTTCTCAATAAAGATTCTCAGATCCGTGTCTGCCTGCAGATACAAAATCGAGCCTTTAACACAATGTCATATTCTTCACCTTTGGTTAAAAAAATTAAAGCCCTCTGTTTGATAACATACCGAAGTCTCTTCTTTTAAAAGAAAGCACATTTACATACAAAAGAAACATCTGTTCCCACAAAACATATACATTCCTCATTTTGCAGACTAAGTCAAGTCAGAGCTTTTGCATACTCTCCCACTTTGATGTACAAAATGATTCTGCTTTTTGCTGACATGGTTCGCCTTGCACATAGGAGAAGAAGCAATATTATTTTCTTAATGTTGGATGGCAGTGGGGGAAGGGGAGCTGCCTTGGCTCCCGGTCCCCACGCCCCTCCCCCCACCCCCCATACCCAGCTATGATTTGCACTAGTTGATGAAAGAGGCACTACATCATGGGATGAATGCTGTAAAGTGTTACAGTATCCTTTGGGTAGATTCTGAGAAGGGGCTCAAGTGGAAAGCGTCAACACTCCATGCTTCAGCAGGCCTTGGGCAGCTCCGGGGGCAGGTCGGTGGCGGACACACGGTATTGCACCTTGGTGTTGGTGATGGCGCCATGCTTCTGGCGCAAGTGAAGACGCAGCTGGCTTTTGTGACGGAAATGCAGGTTACACTTCTCGCACTGAAGGAAAACCAGAGGTAAACTGTTAGCTGTCATCAGCCCAGGAAACATGTCATTGTTCAAAGACCCAGAGAAGGAGCTTCGCCCTGTCTCTCCCTGTGAGCCATCCAGCAGCTGTTTCCTCTTAGGGGCCAGGTTGCGAGCCCACCTGAATCTGGGATCCTCCTAAGGGACCAGTACCGCTTTGTGCAAATGTCCCTTCCCTGCTTTCCAAAACGTTGCCCAGACTTCTCTCCTGCTTAAGCTGTATTTCCCTGACCTAACTCCACAAGTTCAAGTCTTATCCAAAAAATGCAGCTCAGGTGAAAACTCCCCTAATTATTAAGGAGTCTCTGAATTTCTCTAGAATGAAAAGAATCCCTCTTCCCATTGAACCTCTGTAAGATTTCTAGCCTTGTCTTATTAGGTGGGGAATGCTTCGAGGGCAGTGACCACTCCTTACTAAACTTTATAATCTTCTTAGTATCTAGCAGAATATACTTCTTAGGCAATTATACATTAAATCTGAACACATTTGGACAAATGGACTGACTCATGAAAATTGATGAGTCTAAGGATATGCCTTAAAAATGCAGTTAGACTCCTTCTTAGTGTGTACACTTTAGGTACGCTAACAAGGCATCACCAGGTAGAGCTGTTTCTTGCTTTGATTCAATGAATGAATGCTAATGGTTTTAGTGGAAGAGTTACTTAAAAGTAAAATGAATGACTCTATGAGGTAACCTGAACATAATCCTTGAGAGAAAAAGGGCAATTTAGGTAAAAAGAAAATCCAAATAAAGTATGGACTTTAGTTTGCAATAACATATCAGTATGGGTTCATTAGTTGTGACAAAGGTATCATACTGACGTAAGACGTAAGACGTTAACAACAGGGGAAACTGGGTGCACATAGGAGCTCTCTGCACCTCTTTTGCAACTTTTCTATAAATGTGAAACCATTCTAAATAAAAGTGTAATAAAATGTGTTCATATAGAGAATATGTTTTAAAGTAAAAATGGAAATACATTTACAGAAATAAACAAATCAAATGGGCAGGACAATGAGTAAAAAGAGCCCTGGTCTCGGGAGAAATGGGGCCCATCCATGCCACCCTCCGCTGTGTGCCCTGAGTGCGTCATTTCTCTCTCTGGGCCTTGGCTGTCCCTCTGTATGGAACTGAATCAATACACTCTGCAGGTCACTCCTAACTCAGACATCCTGTGCGTCTAAACTTCTAGAGGATAATTATAATGGCAAAGATTTATTTTCCTCTTACTACATGTTAACTGCTCTGCACATTTTAGCGAATTCATTTACTTAATACAACAACTCTATGCGGTAGGTCCTCTTATGGGCTCAATTTGTAGGTGATAAAATTAAGGTACTAAGAGGATAACTAATATACCCAAGAATAAATAGCAAGTAAAAAGATATTCACTCAAGGATTAACAAACAAGACAATGAAAATAACCCCATTTTGCTGCTAACGTTTGTGATATGGGTTAACCATTCTTCGGTTCGTTCTCGTGCTCATCACTAAGTAGAGTGATGCCATATTCTCTTTTCAGATTAGATGGAAACTAGAAAGATAAAAGAGGCTGCGGTCTCAGTACTGCCCTTCGGGGCCGAAGAACCTCAGTGACTGAAAGAGAACAATTTGAAAACTGCTCTTCTACAGCATCCTCATCATTTCACAGAAAAAGGAAACTGTGGCCCAGGGAGAGGGGCAGGGCTTGCCCAAGGCCATGATAAGAACCAAGATATCTCAGCTGCCTGTCCAGTGTCTTCCCCTCTATAGCAGAGATCTGCAAACTATTTTTCTATGGAGCCAGACAGTAAATATTTTAGGTTTCGTGGGATATTTTACATTCTCTGACACAACCATTCAGTTCTGCTGCTGTGTTGTTAAAAGTAGCCACAGACAATCCATAAATAAGTAAGCAAGGCTGTGTTCCAATAAAACTTTGCTTATGGACTGAAATTTAAATTTTATAAAATTTGCACGTATCACAAAATATTGTTTGTTTGTTTGTTTTTTACAAACTTGAGTGTATAAAAACCACTCTTAGGTCATGGAATGTTTAAAAATTAGCCTATAAGCCATTAATTTGCAGAGTCCCTGCCCTGGAACACCATGATTCTGATGGGCCAATCATGGCTGCTGGCTGCTGGCCACCTGTTCCTTTCCTTCTTGAAATGTCCTTTTCTCTGTTTTATTTTATGTCACCACATTCTTCTACTTCTAATGCTATTGTTGGCTGCTCCTTTTCAAACTCCTGAGCTCGTCTTCAGTCGACATCAAGCCCAGCACTGAGGCATGCTGTAAGCACTCAATAAGCATTTTGGAATGAATGAATGAGTGATTCCACCATTTATGTATTCATAGTCCAGACCTCTTTCCTAAGGCCCAGATCACTAAACCCATTACCCCCCTTTAAAGATGAGCAAACTGAGACCCAGGTCAAGGTCAAGCAGGGTGTCTTTGAAAATCAGGCCCAAATCCATGTCTATGATCCCAAGTCCAGGGACCATCCCACTGTGCACTTGAGGCAGGAGCAAACAGTTCTGCTGCCCTGCCCCTCCATGTCCCTGTCCCTCCCAGGTCAACCAGTAGCCACAAAGGCTCCCTTACATGGTAAGGTTTCTCTCCCGTGTGGATTCGCAGGTGGCTCTTTAGAGTCTGAAGATGCCGGAAACGGGTGCCACAGATTTCACACGGATAGGGCTTCTCGCCAGTATGGATAAGCACGTGGGCACGGAGGTGGGCCACCTGGGCAGAAGAGCAAAGCGTGAGAGGCTCTGTTGGGGTGAGCTGCACACCCCTGGGCAGCCGCATGCACAGGCCGAGGGGTCCTTTCCCCAGGCCCCCAGCTCACCTGTACAAATCTGGCTCCGCAGGTTTCACATTTGTAGGGCTTCTCTCCAGAGTGAATTCGAGTGTGGGTTTTCAGGTTCGCCGGTCGGTTGAACTGGGCCCCACAGATGTTACAGCGATAGGGTTTCTCACCTATTACCGAGGGAAAAGGAAAAAGGATAGCTATGTTCAATGGAGTTCACCATAGTCTCTGGCTCCTGGATTTCAAAGCAAGCTGCCTTTCCCAGGGCTGTTTTGACTTACTGTCCCTTGGAAGGTGTCAAAGAGAGGATCCAGGGGCCTGCCTCCCCTCCCCACATACACACAACGGCACCCCCTTGATCACAGTTTAAAAGCATGGAGGGGTAGAAACAATGCTGGGTGTGGAACAGGGAGAGAGTGAGGTTCCAGGAAGCCTTGGAACCAGCTTTGTCATCAGGATCATTTAACAGTGGGACTCGGAAAAGTCACTCTCCTTCTCTGGGCCTCAGTTTCCCTCTCTGGAACCTGAGGGGTGAACGTTGATGGCTTGGAAAGGCTCTTCTAGCTCTTCGCTTGGATAAGACTGACTCACTAGTCAACCCACTCTGCAGGGAGATACCATCAGGCTGCTCTAGTTTCTTTCAGAACAAACATGCTTTTCCGCTTGTGGCAACTACAGCTGGATTCCACTGGCAAAGGAGATGGGGCCTGAGTTGGATTAGGTGTTCAGACAGAGGAAACCAATAGAGGGCTGTGCCTTCCTTCATGGAAAGTTTCTGGGATAAAGGAGCCATTTAAAATACCAAGAGAGAGTCAACTTTGGACAACAATCAGGTTATTAGAAGCTACCTGGTAAAGGAATGTGAGTTGATAAGGAATAGGCCCTTAGAGGAAATCAAGAGGCCTTTTTTTGTGTGTGTTTTTTCTGGCTTTGCAAAAACCAAATCTACTTTGTGTCTCTCAGCCTTAGTTTCTCCTTCTCAACAGTGGGATCAACACTTCTGACTCTAGCAAAAGAAGAGAAGCAGAACAGAGCAGCTCAGAGGAAAGACGAAGGGTACATGGAGTGGACCAGCCACTAAGCAAAGATGTGACAAGGCTAGACCCCTCATTCAGGCCAGGACGGGGTCTGCTCTCTGCCTCACTCCACTGGTACCAAGCCCCAGACTGCTTTCTCTGGAACCCTCTCCCTTTCCTGACCCCAGGAAAATCAGCAAGCTCAGGTGGGGTGGGGCAGGGCCATACCCGTATGGACGGTCTTGTGGCTGGCGAGGTTGCCCTTGTAGCGGAAGGAGGCCTGGCAGCGGTCACACTTGTAGGGTTTGTCACTGTGGGTCTGCAGCGTGTGCCTCTTGAGCGAGGCTTCCTCAGAGAAGCGGCAGTCACACTCATTGCAGAAGAAGGCCCCATTCTCTGTCAAAGGGTGGGAGGGGACACGAACATCAGCAAGAGCAAGAGATGGGGCTCCAAGGCCCCTCACCTCCACAGCCACCCCAGTGCCCTTGCCCACCCAACATACATGGGAGCCGGGAGCAAAGGGCCTGTGGAGATTTTCTTTTTCTTAGCATTTAGAAGGAGAAAGGAGACATTTGAATACTAAGTTACAAAAGGAAGCTCGAACCAGCAGGTACCCATATGGCCCACAGCAGCTTGAGGAAGGCACCGCGGGGCTCTCCCTTTTCTGGAGAGCACTGAGAACTGGCTGCTCTTATCAGTTCATAGTTTTATTTGTATTCATTCACAGACGCCCTTGGCAAGGCCCTTCAGGTCCCTGAGCCTCTGTCTGTGTCTCTATCTCCAAAATCAGGATAATAAACCCCTGTCCTACCTGCTTCATAGGAGCACCTGACATAACAAAAGCAGCATAGGAATGTAAGATTAAGTCAAACGCAATGATACTTTGAAGTCTTTGGGAAGATGAATGACAAACACGGTCACCCTTGCACCGATCTGCATTTCATGTCTCCCAAAGATCTGTGAGACTGGGAGACTACAGATGATGGTGGGAGTAGAAATAGAGGCCCAGAGAGAAGGAGCTCGAGTGCAGAACAAAAGCAAATGGCCAGAGGGACAGACGGGGACATTACAGCTGGGAGTTGCAGCCTCTGCTCTCTTAACTATAGGTCCACAACCCTGTGCCAAATCTCTCAGTGTAAATAATTTATTTTTCCTTTGGTTATAACAATTTGAAAATGACACCTCATGGTGGCTCAGCCCTGATTCTATATTTCTGCGCTATATTATGGGAGCCAGAGCTGCAGGAAGACAGACTTTTTCATCTGGTAAAAACTGGGGATGTCAAACACAGACTATTCAGAAATAATAATTTAATAATTCTGGAATCCTCTCCCTTTCCTGACCCCAATTTAATAATTCTGTTCAACTAATCTAGTTCAGCTAACATTTACTGAGTACCCACTCTGTTCTAGAGACTCCCTAAGGACCTATGGGAGATGCAGGAGTGAATCAGTTCAGATGCTTCCCCTCCCGAACGGACAACCCAGCAGGTGCACTAACATGCCCATAGATCCTGCACTTGCAGTTTAGGCCCAGAGGGGCTGAGAAAGCGCTGGGAGTTACAGCCCCCCAAGCTTCTTTTTCTGGAATGAAGCTACGAAGTCTGTTTGATCATTCTCTGTTACCCAGGATTAACTCTAACACCCCATCTCCTGCTTTGGTCAGCCTAGTTCCCTACAAGGTCAAGAGTGGAGCGATCAGCTGGTGCCAATGGACTTCATCAGGAATTTCTCCCAACCGATGACAACAGCATAAATACAATGGAAGACAAACCCCCACAAAGCAGAGGCAGGGGCAGGCCTTCTCCCTGGTCGGAGAGGTCGGAGGGTGGGACTCACCACAGCTGGAATCCGAGTACTCAGAGTGGGTCTCTCCCATCTCCTCGGGGAACGTGGGGCCGGTGGTGTGGAGGCACATCTCCGCGTGCTGTGGGGACTGAGAGCCGCAGGACGTGCACTTCGGGGGGTGCAGGTAGAGGGGCGAGTGGCTCTCACTGCTGCTGCTGCTGCGGGGGGAGCCTGTGAGAGACCTGCGGGAGGAAGAACAGAGCCTCAGCAGCTGAAGCAGAGGCGAGCCCTCCGCCGGTCCCCACTCCCGGACCTAGTTTCTTTCCCACAGTACAGAGGCGGGAATTCCCTGGCTGGCTATGGACAAATCTCCATCCTTACTTAGGCGAATTCAATCATTAGGCACTTATCCCACTCCTCTGATAGGCTCCGATAGCCCCTGCATCCCTCAGAAGTGATCCCCGGAACCCTGCCAGGTAACCCCTGAGCCCAGGCCTGGACTGCCTCTTCAATCACCTGTTGACAATGTTATTGAGCCGGCTGGCCTGAGGGATGGTGGAGTCCTCCCCATTGGCGCTGAGCTTAGCTGGGGACTGGAGGTCAAGGTTCTCCGGCTCCATGGGCGGCTGGCAGGCTGGTGGGGCAGGGTAGGCTCGAGGGGAAAGGCGGCCCAGCTCGGCCTGCTCGGGCTCCTCCGGTTTGGCGTTCTGGTTGAGGCTGTTGAGCACAATAAACTTGTATTTCTTCCAGTTGCAGGCTTTGGGGTCGGTGGGGCTCTTGGCTGGAGGGGAGCCAGAGGTCTGAAGGATGCAGGCATTCTTGCTGCTGCAGGACTCTGTGGGCGAGTTGGGCTGGCAGTCGGACTTCTGGGGACTCTGGGGACTAACCAGACCCTTCCGGTTTAGGGGTGCATTGGGGGGCTCGAAGTGCAGGGCAATTTCATCCTCTGAAGAGGGTCTCTCTTCCTCCTTGCCGGCCTTGTCACAGGGGAAGTATGGGACATTCCGGGCCGAGGGGGCAGCTGGCTTGGGGCCCTCGGCCACACTGTAGTGCATGTCACTCCGTGCCTCCTCTGGGGCCGTCTCCTTGGGTGAGTAGATGTTGCTGTGGCACACACTGTGGGGTATCTCCATGGCCAGCCGGCTGTACTCCCCAGGGATTGGCCTGGCACTATCGCAGGGGAGGGCTCGCTCCTTGGGGAAGGGGTTGGCCACAGGCATCCGGGCATCCCGCAGCTCCTCATCGGAGAAGAGGAAGCTGCTGACAGGGAGGTGGCTGTACACGGGATAAGAGGCTGGCGGTGTGGACAGGCCACTGTACAGGCTGGGGGCAAAGGCTCTGCTCTCACACCCCGGGGGGTTCCTCAGCGGCAGGTTGTTCTCCACCACCTCGCGGCCCCGATAGGCCATGATGTCTTGGGGCATCAGCATCCGGCTGTTCAGATACTCTTCACGGGGAGGCTTGATGGCGGGAACCATCTCTGCTTCACTGCAGGAGAAAACAAGAAAAGACACCGGCCTCCAAATTAGAACTACTACACAGACGACCTCCCAAGTGCCACTGTCAATGCAACCACAGTTGTGCTTGGGCCAGCGAGACATAGGAAATATGGCTTTGGAGTAGGGAAACACTTGCAATTACAAGGCACTAATGCTTGAAATCTAGCAATCTAGCCCACAGTTGTGTAAATAGGCCCAGTGAAGAGAGTTACCCACACAATCTGAGCCTGTTTAAGTCACATACATAAGCAGGAATGTGACTCTGTAATTCTTTGGATTACTATGGAATGTAAAGCTTTCAGAGCCCTTATCTCAGTTCGCCCAGGCAAAGTCCTGCAAGGAAGGGAAGGCAGGTATTACTGTCTCCATTTTATACATATGGGAACTGAGGCTCAGGGAGGGAAGAATTCATACAGTCCTGGTGCCACATGTGCAGAGGGCCATAGGCAAACTGGTGCCCTGGGGAGAAAAGGACTCAGTCATAGGTAAGTGGACTTTGGAAAATTGGCAGCCTTGCTTGTGCAGGAAGCCCTGACTCTGAAACAGCCAGACCTGGCTTCCAGTCCCAGCTGAGCCACTTAGCAGCTGTGTGACCTGGAGCAAGTTACTTAACTGCTCCAAGCATAGGGCCTGACCTAGAGAAAGCATTCAGAAATGATGGTTCTGATGATCTTGCCACCATTATCACCCACAGAAGACAAAGAGTTCTAGCTGCATATACTGGAAGGGACACTATGTGGGCAAAAAATAGGCCAACTCAAACATGATCACAGTTAACAGAGCTAGAACCAATGAGTGAATATTAGGGGAGCCATTTCAACTCGCCATAAAGAGGAGCTTTCTGACTGTCTAAGGTAGACTGCATGGCTCTGGGAACGCTGCGTTCCCAGCTCCTGGTGGGGTTCAAACAGAGGCTAGAAACCCTTCTGTTTGACAAGGGTTACAATCACCCCAGAGCAGTGAATCAAATGGTTCTAAACAAAGCTCCTCCCTTCTTTGGCTCTCAGATTCCTCACCTTTACATAATGGTATGTCTTCCCAGCCCTCGATAGGGAGTAGCTAAAATAGAAGAAAAATCTAAAGGATAAGCAAAGGCTTTGGAACAGAGAGGAAGAGCAGAAGAAAGAGCTGAGTGATAATCATAAAAACATCCACAGAGGACCTGGCATCCAAGCATGGCCTTATAGGGTAGGTGGGAGGAAAGGACATGTCAAGTGAATGGGAGAGAGCTGGAGGTGAGGGTGCACGAGGTGTATCTGGATAGCAGTAAGGAGTCAAGTTGGCTGGAGCACAGGATTTCATAAGGGCAGAAGTGTGCAAAAATAGTGGAAATGTAGGTTGTGGCACATTACAGAGGATTTTTTTTTTCTGTATGCATGCAATGTCCAGGGTTTCTCATCCCTTCTGATCCCTCTCATCTCCCAGGCTTCCACCTGGTGGCAGCTCACCTGGCCTTGATAAACTTCCGGCAAGTGTCCACGACATGTTCCATCTGCAGGTACATAGCTGTGGCCATCACGGCCATAATGTTGCCCTCCCTCAGGTTGAGCCGAGATGTGTACATGAAGTCCAGGAGGATGCAGAACCCCTCGGGGTTGATTTCAGGATCCAGATTGATCACACTCAGGTTGCATTTCAACTGGTCTGTGAAGATGCTGTAGAACAGGCCACTGTAAAACAAACACATGTCTCATTATAGCAGGCGTATAGACTCTCATCAATTACAGTCAGCATCACGTGCAGCCCCTCTCCCCAGGCCCTACCTCCAAAACTTCCACAGCAATTAATAATAGTGCCATTTACGGAGTGCTTATCAAATGCCAGTGAGTCATTAAGCACTTTTTATATTTATTCTTCACAACCTTGCCAGGTAGATACTATCATTCTCCCTCTTTTCAAATGAGGAAACGAAGATCAAAGATGTTAAGTGATTCTCTCAAAGTCCCAGAACTTGTTTTCCTTTTAGTGTTATAACTGCACAGATGACCAGAGTTAAATTTAACACTCATTTGCAGTAACTATTTTTTATCCCTATCTTTGAGATAAGCCTTTTCCTTGTTCCATCTCTTTTTCTTATTTTACAACTCTTATTGTATTTTTTAAAAACTAAGTTGAATAATGATGATAAATAAATAAAATGATGCCTACATCTACATTCTACTGATTTTTTTCTAAAATCCCATAGACTATCATAAGTTCAGTATTCCTAGAAGGTCCAAGTCAAGCCTCCAGGTACCATGCTGTCTGGCTGAGGAAAGAGCACTCAGAAGCCAAAATTTAGGGCTGCCACCTCAAGTGTATTCTTCCTGAGTGTGTTGCAGAAGTGAGCCCCACTTCCACCAGTAAGAAGGAATGCAACCTTGGGTAAGATACTTCTCTATACCTTAGTTTCCTTATCTGCAAAGCAAAAACAATAGTATCTACCTTACAGGGTTGAGGCAAGAATGAACATGTAAAGCAGTGGTTCTCAACCTTGGCTGCACATTAGAATCACCTGGGAATCTTTTTAAAATCCTGATTTCTGGGCCTCATCCTCCGGAAATTCTGTTTCTTTGTTACTAATGTTGTGGACCCACCCCATAACAAAGAAACAGAATTTCCGGAGGACGAGGCCCAGAAATCAGGATTTTAAAAAGATTCCCCGGTGATTCTAATGTGCAGCAAAGGTTGAGAACCACTGATCTACATAATGGAGGCAATCATGCCATCCATGACACAGGCCACTACGAAGATCCAGGGAGATGATGTAATATAAAATTGCTGTGAACACTTGAAATCCTTGACAAATATGAAGAAATAGCTGGCTCACTTTCACTAACTTACCCATGGAAATACAGCCACGGTATAAAAAAATACAATTATGGAATAAAAGAGCAAAATATTTCAAATTAGCTTGCTTAACATATTTTAAAAATCTCTTTCACTTTTCATTTTTTTTCACATGTGAACTGAAGTTATTCTCCATGTTTGCTCCAAACACATCCTTTCTTGAGACAGTATGTGATTTCTTCTCCCTCTATTCCCACAGAATAGAAACGCTTTCTTCTCGAAAGGTGTGGGCATTCATTCCCTTTCTGGGAGGCTACCCAGCCAGGCTGGACATCTGGACACAAATCAGATGTGATCCCAAACACAGCAAGAGGCCCACATGTTCCACCTCGTTCGCTGCCAGCACCATACTCCCCTTATATTCATCTAAATTTCCTTTCCAGACCCTCACCTGCAGGCCATGAGGACTGTCTTATGGGCTCTAAACTGCTCACGGCTCACCACTATGACAACATCAGTCAAGATGTCCCGGCTCCGGAGGCGATTAAGGTTGAGAAGAACATCACTGGCATGGCGGGTGAACTGGATACAGCTATCAGCCGGCGAGGCCATTTTGTCTTCACCTGCAAAAAGGGGTCAAAATCCTATTAGTTAACCAGAACCTGTTTCTTGCTTACCAGGAGCATGAGAGCAGGTCGTTCAGCCTGCTAGCATGGAATGCAAACTGAGGCCCCTTGTGTTTGGTCTTTAAATAATTCATGGCCCATCTGTGGATATTACTGTTCACATTTGTAAAATGGGGAGAATAATTTTTATCCAACAAATTGGAATAGAAAGCCCTTTACAGAAAAGGGGAAGGGAATGAATATTGTTGAGTGTTTTTCCCACATATCAAATACTCTACCAGCATTGAGAAGCAGTGAGTGTGTGACAGGGGAGAGGACCAGGCTTTGAAGGTTAGCATACTAGCTTGACCTTTTTTGAGCTGTGTGACTTGGAGCTGGTTGCTCAATATTTCTGGGCTTTGGTTTCCCAAAATGAGAGTAGTAATACCTATGTAGTTGCAAAATTAGAGATATGTGCCTAATCTATAGCCTAGGTTCTGAAAAATTGTAGCTATTCTCATCAGTATCTCATTTCTCCTCTATTAGGCTTTAGAATTATCTCACTGTTCTGACGAGCACCTAGCACATTGCTAGTGCATAGTAGGTGGCTACATTAATTTGAACTAAAATAATTCGGGGAATGAATGATCACACAACAGTGTTAAGATAGTCTAACGCAGGGGTACAGGATGAGGGCTGGGAGTGATAGAGAAGGAATCAGCAATCCTTCACCTCATCTAATGAAAAGTGGCAAAGTTCACAGAAACATATGCATTGGCAAATTCAAAAGAAACAGTTTCCCCACAAAATCTTAAGGCATATAATTCAATTTACTTACCCAATGCCTTGATTCACAATCCAAAATTTTGCTTAAAACCTGCAGGGAAGAGAAAAAACAAACAAACAGAAATTGATTTAATGAATGTAAGATTGTCCACTATGGTCTTATTTTAGAACACACGTGTTTAGTTTTACTTTGATAGCTGCAGCCTGCCAGCTGGTGCGGTTTTACTATAAGCTAGGAAACATTTTTCCAGCTCTGCTCTTATGAAAACAACAGGCACCCGAAGCCCTGCGATAATGTTTATACCCTGAGTACTGGGGATACAGTACATACATTAATTACATATACATATACACATATGTTTCCTTTCTCAGTGGAAACAATGTTCACTACCCCAAAGCCAGTGCATTTATGGGAAAGAAAACATTTAAAGAAAGAAAAAAATCAGTATTAATAAGGATGATCATTCAGGGGCCTAAAAACTTTGGACGCTTTTCGAAACCTGCTAAAATATTATTTTTTCAAGTCTTAAAATGATTCCACAAGGCCAACAAGGTCAATATCTTTACCCTAATTTCACTGGTGACAAAACTGAGACTCGGGTTCAAGTGGCTTTCCCAGGACAAAACAGCCAGGCAGTACTTCCTGACTGTCTGAAAGTACTGAAGTACTGAATACAGAATCTGCAGAATACAACCTGCCATGGCCTAGCTATGCTTTTCTTAAGGATCTTTGCCTTCTGTTTAAAAGTTTCCTCTCCCTTCCCTCCTGGGTCTAAGACAAGATATACTACCACAATCTTGCAAGTTTGTGCTTCCCCCTGCTGGTGAAAAGATTTAATTGTCTGATTTAGCTGAGAACTGGCCAGGGAGCACTAATGAAATATATACCTTCTCCAAATTGGTTTCTTTAAAACAAAATAATTTAAAAGCACAGGTGGAAGACTCTCATTTATGACAGTATATGGGCTGCAGAGGAACAACAACAAAAAAACTATCTTATCCCTCTTCCCCACCCCCTTAAAAAAAAAGCCTAGGCCTTAGTTATTTTCCAGGTAAAGGGGCCCGAGGCCAGGGAGGTCTTGTTAGACCACATAGATGGTGAATAGCCCGGCCCTAGGTCTTCTGGCTCAAATTCCTGACCCTTTCCAAATCAGCCTACGTGCTGTAGAACATGCAAGACAGCACCCTGACGTGGGTGAATCTCATTTTTAAGTTCCTCCCCCCACACAAACACTTTGCCCCCATTCCAGGCTGCTGAGTCTTACCAAATGAGCACTAAAATGAGAGGTTTCCTTGAGTCTGTAACCAAAAACTCTGACAATTCTCTGTGGTCCCAAGTGCCAGTCACTCAATCTCATCGGCTTCAAGGTTAGGTGTGTATGTGAGTGAGTGGGGTTAGGGGGAAGAAAATGGGGGAAGGGAGAGGACAGAAAAAGACAAAAGAACCTATTTCCTCCTCTCCCCGTTCTAACTCAAAATGGGCAAAGAGAGATACACTAAATTGATCCTAACAATAGTTCAATGATTGGTCTCCTTTGAAAAAGAATGTTGAAGGCACATGTGAGGTTTATTTATAAACCCGCTCCTCTTCCCTCATGGAAGAGATCCTTAAACCCTTCTGTAATACCTAAGGCTGTCCTCCAGCCAGCTGCAACCACCAGCTCTCCTGTGGATTTCCAGTCACACACCTTTGGACCACAGGAAGCCCAGATTTGCCATTTCACCTTGACACTTGTCAATGATTCACTCCAGATTCGGATTGAAACAAACAAAACAATTCCCCTGGGTCTACTATCAGCCATGCTCCGGGCTGGGCCCTTTTCACCCTAAACCTCTGCCTGGGTTGTCCCAAAATAAATGCACACACACTGAGGTCCATGTCCTTATTGAGTCCACTCCTTCCTACATAGCTCTGTCTCAGGAGGTTCCACAATTAGTGAATATGTGGGTTAATGGTGGGTGTGGGTGATGGACTTCCCTCTAGATGCTGCAGGTGTGGAAGGACCACTAGCATTTGGTTTGTTTTTTACAGCCCACTCAGCTCCTTCCAGTCCATTATTGTATCTGATCCTCATAACAGCCCTGATTTAGTGGGGAGGACACTGAGGCTCCAGGGGGATAAGCCTTGCCCAACATCTCAAAACTAATCACCAGCAAGCCCTGGGCAAACCTGTCTGCTAGCTTCAGAAACGCACCAGACACACACAAGATTCATTCCACAAAAACACCAAGAGATCAGAGCTGTCCAGGAGAAAGTGACAACTGCAAGGGCCCAGACCTGGACTCCTCTGAATCCAGCCCACCCCGCCCCAGCCACAGTAACTACCAAGTGAGAGTTAAAAAACCACCAAATGAGAGTTAAAGATTGTCTTCTCCTCCCCCCGCCCCGACCCAGCAAACACACACACACACACACACACACACACACACACACACACACACACTCTTTCCTTTGCGCTTTAAACTTAGGCACCCTCAGGAGAAAGGCAGGTCCTTTAAAGGATTTGGAGAAGAAAAAAGAGGGTCCTCCCCCTAAAAAAAGAAAAAAAAGAAAAGAAAAGAAAAAAAGAAAGAAAGAGGAGAGAGAGAGAGAGGAGAGAGAGAGAGAGAGAGAGAGAGAGAGAGCAGAAATGACAGACCAAACAGGAGATGAGAGGAAGGCTATGTTCTGGAGACAGCGAGCCAATACAAAGACCCATCCTTTTCCTCCTCCCTACACTCGGTGGGCACTGGGCAGCCTCATTCTCTCGCTCACACACACCCAAGCCCTGCGCGCGGGAGCAAGCCCACCCCTTCTATACGGTACCTGACTGCCAGGGACTGCCCACCCGGGGGCGTTGTGCCACCACCGCTGCCCATCTGTCTCCGAGTCCCCGTGGGCTCGGCGGAGTCCCCGTGGGCTCGGCGGAGGCCCCGCGGGACTACCGTGGCAGCCCTGAATTTGGTTGTATTCAGATAAAACTTTTCGTGCACCTCGGGAACTAACATTGTGTGTGCCTCTTTCTTTTCCTGTTACGCCGTCAAGGCAGGGGGCAGTGAGGGGAATGGCTCAGCCCTCTCATTCCCGGAACGTAGTCGATCTCCGCTCAGCGGAGTTCACAGAACACTCTCTGCCTATCGCCGGCTCCAACGAGAAGTAACTTTCCAGGAAGCCGCTGGCCCCCAACGGCCGCCGGGATCGCCGCCTGCGCCGCGCGGGCTGCCGGGGATTCACCGGGAAGGGAGCGGGGTGGGGGCGCCCCGGAGGCTGGCGGGGAGTACGGACACTTTCCCCGAAATCGGTCGGCCACGCGCATCCAGGCACTCACAGCTCGAGTCCTACCCTTCCCCGCAACAGTTTTATAAACGGGGATGGTCAGGCGAGTTAGTAGCAGAGCCGGTCTAGACCTCAGGATTTCGGGTCCATTTCATGACTTCAGGTTGCCCAAGTCTGGCGTTTATTTGCCTGGGGCGTCATTTTTTTTTTCTTTTCTCTTGGCCCCGAAATCCTTTTAAAGAGGATAGTTAGGCGAGGCGTCAAGGCCTAGAGGTAGAGGGGTCAGGGTCTCTGTGCAGCGTACCCCAGCCGAGTTGGAGAAAAACTAAACCGAAAGCCCCTTCCGCCTACGTTGGCAAGTAGGGGAACACAGCTCGGCTGGGTTTCCGCCCCAAGTCTTTAGAATCAGAGCTGCCAGGCCGAATCTGGCCAGGTTTCGGTTTTTCCGAATTCTATTTCTCCGAAACCCCGTAGAAACAAGGTTAGGATCCAGGAGAGGCCCGGACGCCGACCCCGCCGCGCGCGCGCGCGCGCTTGCTCCAAGGTTGCCGCGCCTTCCCGTAGCCTTCCTTGGAATTATATTTATCTCCTATTTATCTCAGCAGCGGGCTCCAAGAGGGACTTTGGGGGGCTGGGGCTGGGGTACCGGGGATGCAAAAGACGCAGCCTTTCAAGCCACAGCTGGGTCTTAAAACTGGCGTTGGCGACACCCAGCGCCGCGCCACCCGTCAGCGACGGAGGCGGTGTTAAGGTCCGTTGTTCAAGACTGGGCCTCTGCAGCCTCATACTTTGAGGCTTTCTCATTCCTTCGCCCGGTGGAATACTGGTGGAAACGAAGGCTGAAATTTAATATGGGATGGGGTGTGAGTCCGGAAAAAGAGGTTAAAATTAAGTAAATGCACTTATTGGAAATTAGGAGTCCCGGAATCATGTTTCACCGCTACTGAACACTAGAGGGAGCCCTCCCACCAGGGCTTGATACCAACAATCCCTCGTCGCCCCGCCCCTTCTTCCTTCCCATTGACCTAGTTTCGACAGTCTCGGGAGTTGGAGAACTCGGTCCTCCACCCCACCCCCTATCCCCACCCCCCGCCCAATCCTGGCCGGCCGTTGGGTTATTGGTAATCTAATAACTCCAATAACTCGTTGAGAAATCCAAAGGAGAATGTGGAAGTGTAAAGCACTGTTTAGGGGCAGGGACGAGGAATTTTAATAAGGGTGCAGCTGAGCAGTGAAACCCGCATCGTGGTTCCTGCAGGCGGAGCGCTCCCTTTCTACGCAGCATCTCTACTAGGGAACAGCTCGGGTCCAGCCACAGTGGTCCCGCAGTAGGGGATGGGGTTAAACTGCGGAGTTGTTTCTGTTCAGTGAGGGACTCTCTTCGAGCTTTTTCGCTGGGGGACGGGAGGGTGGGGAGTCGACAGTAGATGAAAGCCAATTTGATAATGCGGTGGCCTCGGCAGTCGTTTTGGGTGACCGAGGTCCGAGGTGTTCAGGAACATTATGTCCTAACTTTCATTTCTATCACGTTTCTGACAAAAGCGCTCTTTTAAGCCTGCAAGCTTCTAGGAAATGCCATAAAACAGAGGGATGTGTTTTATCAGCAAGATCTGAAGAGGAGCTGCAGAAGGGACGCTCCCCATGCTCCCAGCTTGCGACAGCCTTCCAGAAAGGTCCGGCAGACAATGCCAGCAAACCACGTCCCCGAGCAAAGATATCTCGGCCATCCTGGTTGGACCCGCTCGGCTTCTGCAAAAAGGCCTGCGGGGGAGGGAAGCGGCATGATCTTCCCAAGCAAACAATGCCTTTAAAAATCCGATCTGGACAGAAGTCAGCCAAGGTCTTTATTCACGTTAATGAAGATGGAAGGCACTAACTGTCCTTGGAAAGCGATGAGTCAAACTTGACCGCTCTTCAAACACGTCCCCAGATTCATTTCCAACCCGAACAGAGGCGCGTTTCTCCGACGCGGCCTCCAACAACTCCCCCAGTGAGAGAGGCTAAACTCGGTTCCGGCGGACCTGGGCGGTGGAGACGACCGCGTCTCCTGAGGCTGTGCGTGCGGCCGTCGCTAGGGGCCGCCAGGACACCGACTCACGTTTGCCATCTTAAGTTTTTAACTCCCAGAAAGAAAAGTTTGCTATGAAGCGGTTGTGGAACAAATTCTATGAGGATTACACTCTGCCGGTCTATACGACCCACCCACACACAACTGATTTCTCTCCAAGCCACTTAGAAAAGTTTAGAAAGAAGAGGATAGAGAGGAATTTCAGGATCTAAATGTGAGACTCAGGTGCTGCAAGATGCATCTCCCCATGTCCAGGGACTGGGCCTTAATCACTCCCTAACACACGCCTCCCTCCCCCTCAAGGTATGAGACCCCCCCCCCACACACACACACACACACACACTCCTCAGCACAACTGTAGGCGTTTCATGTTAGTTACTGAAAATCTTAGGCCATACTTTATAAACCAATTCCTCCAAGACAGCTGGAGAATCATTTCCAACTACAGTGACCTAAGAGGTTGGAATTAAGGCTCTCTGACTGCTGTTCCTTCTCTTGCATACCTCAAAGGTGCGGAGGTAAGCTTACCTTTGACTTTCAGTCACTAACCTGGAAATTCAGAAACTTAAAATCTGGCCTGGACTAAGTCAGTGTCTCACCATTACAGGTCCCCTCATCAGGCCTGTTTCCTCAACTATAAAGAGTTGTATGTCCTAAGAGCCCCCATGGCATCCCTCCACTACCAACATCCCCCAACCCCGCTCAGTCCCAGCCCCTCACCCGGAGAGGTAACCGCGATCTGGAGGTAGTGTAATCAAAACGAGTTCTTTTATGGTTCTCTTCTTGGAGGCAGATCCCATCACTAAGCAATCTTGGATCGGGTAAGCATCCCCAGGCTTTATAATTTTCATCCATCTTACCCAAACTTTGGATGTCGGGTGACATCCTCACTGGAGGCTGTCCTCCCTGCCAGACCTAGTACCAGGTTGGGAGACTTGGAGACCAGAAGTGGCCCGGTCCACCCACCGCCCAAAGCTGGAATCTCAGCAAGACCTATCACTAGGTGGCAGACTCGGTCCATCTGAAAATCACAGGCGGCCACAACCTTCCACACCCGACTACCCCCAACCTTTCCCCGCCCCCCTTTTTGTCTGTTAGGGGGAGGGAGCTGCCATCATAGGCAAAGCTGGAAAACATTTAATTTACTAGATGTAATTCTTTTCTTCGCGATGCTCACGCCTCTCCCAACCACAACACATTATCTGGAACTGAGTCCATGGAGTAGACTGTGATTTTTTTTTCAGCCGGAAAGGCTGAATGTATTGAAAAGGGAAAGCAAGGGTGCACTTGTCTTCAAAAAGAAGAACAGAATGGCACTCCATGGCATTTAGCAGAGCTCCCTGTCAAATACTGGTCGACCAGCAAGGAAAGTCTATAATAAACCCCTGATCCCCACTAAGAAAGCGGTCCCTGGAGCTCAGCTGCAGGGTTCCACCCAGGCTTACAGCGCTCCAAAAATCCGGGAGAGTGGGAAAGAGGGGACGAATTTGGTCTTTTGCTGGGGCCACTGATCTGAGGCCAGGAGTCGAAGAGGATTGGGAGAAGCCTCTCCTGGCTTCCAGGGGGGCGAAGAGAAGCCGGCCCTCTTTGCCACAACACAGCACCCTCCCTGGGATCACTGCTGCAGCGTTCCCACTTGTTGCGCAGTGCAGGGCACCAGCATGCGCCACGCTAACTTCGACTCCAGCTGGGCTCCAAACCAAGTTACAGACCAGACAACCATCGCCCCCAGCAATCCCCTAACCTCACTCCCGAATCTCTCCCCCCTCCCCCACGCACACACCACCATCACCGCCAGCAAAACTACAGGGCTTCCAGTCATTATGGATCTTAACACTACTAATAAAGCATTCCTTCTTATCTCAATGTCAGACAGGTAACAGAATTCAGGTGCTCTGAGAAGTCAAGTCGAAAGGGAAGGGAAGGGGGGCTACCTCCTCCAGGAGAACTCCCTTGCTTAAAGCCAACTAGGCAACCTTCCTCTCTCTCTGGTTTTCTTTCTTTCTTTCTCTCTCTCTCTCTCTCTCTCTCTCTCTCTCTCTCTCTCATACTTATTGGAACTACTTTGCTGATTATACGACACCATCCTAGCTGAAAAATCAACTTTTCCTCTTCCCATTTGAGAGATCAACTGCAAAGTCCCTTTTTAAAAAGTTAATTTTATATCCGCTTGTTAAAGGCAAAAAAAATAAAAAATAAATTCCTCATAAGGTCATTTCACAATATTTTTCAAATTCTTTGACTTGTGCACACAGAGTCTCACCCACCGAGGGGTGGCGCTGTCACACCACCTCCTTTGAATCTTAAGTTTTTCATAACGAAGTGGCTTGTGAGTGTGGCTACCGGGCAGGAGAGAGAGGGAAGGAAGGATTTTGACATCGAGTCATGGCTAACATTTACTCAACCAATAACTGGAACTCTTCAGGGCTCAGGAAAGGACAGCTTAAGAGTTTAGAGTCCCACCCCTGTCCACCAAGCCCAGAAAGAATTGGAAGGTCTTTTCAAGAAAGCATGGGATAAAAACCCTTCCAAACTGAGCACAGAGGAAAGGCCAATTGGAGAATTCCCCCTTCCTCTGGCTGCCTTCTCCTTCAAGTTGCCTAGTTTTCACAAACAGCTTCTGGCCTCATTGTCACAATCAACAGACCCTTAAAATCAGCCAATGCGCTTGAGCCTGCAGTATTAGAAAGTCTTCCAAATAGTATGATATTGGAAACTTCTATTTATAAATGGGGGGAGGGGAAATATTTCTCATCTACAGGTTTCTATTTTGGCCTGAAGACTCAACAGCAGTCATTTGAGCAAGGGAATGCCCATTTCCTGGTGCCCTCTTTCCATTTCTTCCTCCCCCAGAGACATATCTTTTCTCTCTCTCTTTTTTTAAAGTATATATTTTAAAGCAAGAAAGTGATTTCACCTCATTCCTTTGAGCTCATGTTTGCTACCTCCAGGAATAGCGTGTGGACTAGGGCCAGATGAACTTCAACTTGGGCTGCAGATTTACGAGGTTCTGTTCCAGTGCCAAAGGCTCTTGGTAGTAAATCGTGAGCAAAACAGATACCTGTCTCCCTGACGGATCTTGCCCCCCTCTTATATTTTTTAAGTTATTTATTAAAACCACACACACACCTTGCAAAGAAAAAGGGAAACTGGCAGTCTCTGTAGAGGAAGCCGGTGGCATCGCTCAGAGCCACAAACTGTATTTCTAAACAGCCCTTTCCCTGGTTCCCTCTCTCCTGCCCCACTTTTTTCTTTCTGGACAGTAATAAAAAAATGCATCTACTGGTATTCACTTTACTTATTTAAAAAAAACATTACAAGATTTTTCTTCTGGAAACTATAAACTAACTAGAAAAAAAAACCCATAAAGGATTAAATTATTTTGGGGTTTTGGGGGTGGGGTAGGTGGCTAGCTCTCTCAGAAGGGACACAGTAAACAGCTCTGTACTTTCAGCACACTGTTTAGGGTCACTCCCCCTGCTCAGCTGTCAGGACCCCCACCACCAAGTCTTAACTACTGGGAGAAGGGATCCAACAGTAAAGGGGTCTTTTTCACTCTTTTAAAAATCTGTTGTGTTGTGTTCTTGTTTTTTCATGGGGGAGCTTTAAAACTCATGATTGCAACACCAGTTCCATTTTTCAGCAGAGTTCCAAAAATACAGCATCATACAGGCAACGCAATCCACAGCTCTCAAGAAATTTACCATGATCTGGTCACTACAGCCGGCAGCGGGCTGGCCCCTCGCTCCAGCTGTCGCCGGGAGCTTCAGCAGAGTTCCAAAAATACAGCATCATACAGGCAACGCAATCCACAGCTCTCAAGAAATTTACCATGATCTGGTCACTACAGCCGGCAGCGGGCTGGCCCCTCGCTCCAGCTGTCGCCGGGAGCAGCCGACTTCCGAGGCTCCAACTCCCAACCAGCTCCCCCCCCGGGCCGCCGCCGCCGCCGCCGCCGCCTTCTC